>NC_056742.1:143803039-144080285 GCF_019279795.1 Protopterus annectens | reverse complement strand
GTTCTCCATTTCCTGCAGGCATTCTACACAAAGTTCCAGAGCATCTTTCTGTGTCACATTCTCTTTGGTTTCATCCTGTGTCATCCATTGCTCTTTCATGTGGGAACTCACTGGCCTATCACTCCACAACATTGACGGCATCAGAGTTGACACAGCTTCCTGTTCCTCACCTTGCTGTACAACTCCAACTGAACATTAATACTGGTTTCCTATGGAAGGCTCCAAAGTATCTTCATATGACAACCGATCAGATGTTTCTTACTCCACTGGTTTCTCCTTAATTTGGGGATCCGTTGCTTTATCCTGTTGTGGTGTTTTCTGAGTTAGATTTTCTACACTAAATCCTTCACTTTGCAGGTACTCCATAACCTCAGTTTCTATTTCTTTAACCTCTCCATTACTAATCCTCTTTTCTACTTTTCCTCTTTCTTTTCTTATTTTTTGTATTGTAATATTTTCCATGTCCGGATGCCTTTGCCTTTACTTCTCTTCAAATGTCTTTGGTGCTGCTCTTTTTTTTCTTATTCAGATGTCTCCTGATCCTCCTGTTTCTCCTTACTTTGAGGACTCATTCCATCATGCTGTGATGTAACCTGTGTTAGACTTTCTACACTAAATCCTAACTTCAGCTTCTATTTTTTAACTTATACTTTACTAACCTTCTGTTCTACATTCCCTCTTTGTGATCTTATTTTTTATTGTTAAATTCTTTAATTTCTCCAAATCTTTTGGGTTTCCAATACCATGCTGGGATTGGACCCCATTCCTAAGTCAAAGTATGATTAAAGTTCATGAAATTAGTATTTTCACTTTTAGATATCAGCCAAAAGTGCTCTTCACAGCACCCGCAGTGTGCCCAGTAATGACTCCTGCAATTCGTACGGGGTTACATGAATTGGTAACATACCTAAATACAATTGTAGATTATTTTTGATAAGACCCGTTGCTCCTACTACTATTGGAACTGTCTGTGTATCTTTCTTCCACATTGCTCTTGTTTCTGCCTGCAGATCCTGATATTTTATGACTTTGTGTCTCTCTGTATGCAAGACACTGTAGTCACTGGGTGTAGCGATTTCAATGATCAATGCTACTTTTGTCTTCTTTTCTTGGACCACTATATCCAGTTTTATAGCATCTATCTTTTGAACTGTTGGCAATGGGTTGTCCCATGTGATATAAACTTTGTCATTTTCTATGATGCTTTATGACTCATGTTTCCAGTGTTTTTCAGCCACTTCAATACCATAATGTTTGCACAAACCCCAGTGCAACAGTCTTGCCACATCATTATGCCTTTCAGTATGCAGTCCCTCTGCCATTAGTATGTCACAACCAGCAATGAGGTGTGTGACTGTTTCCAATTCGGTTTTACAAAACCTACATTTGTCTGTTTCTCCCTCATGTTCAATCGACTTTGTAAACCAGCATGTACATAGCCCACTATCTTGGGCTGCCAATATTAACCTTTCATCTCTTGGTTTGAATTCGCCTCTCCTTAACCATTCCTGCATTCGTTCCTAATCAACATGAGGTTCTTCTAGAAATTTTCTGTACTTGCAACTATATTTATGCTTTTTCCACATTTTTTGCCTTCTCATATGGTCCTTGACCTTATATTCTTTCTTTTGTTTTTTGGCACATTCAGTTGCTGCCTGATTTTTATCTACTTCTGGTTTGATTTCCATTCCTGCTTGACGCTGATCTTCTTCTTCTTTCGGCTGCTCCCATCAGGGGTCACCACAGCAGATCAACTGTTTCCATTTCTTCCTGTCCTCTCTGTCACACCAACCACCTGCATGTTCTCTGTCACCACATCCATAAACCTTATCTCAGGCCTTCCTCTTTTCCTGTTACCTGGCAGCTTCATCCTTAGCATCTTTTTCCCAGTTTACTCTGCATCCCTCCTCAGCACATGTCCAAACCAATGTAATCTTGCCTCTCTGGCTTTGTCTCCAAACCTTCCAACCTGGGCTGACCCTCTAATATACTTATTCCTAATCCTGTCCATCCTCGTCACACCCAGTGCAAATCTTAACATCTTCAACTCTGCCACGTGAAGCTCTGACTCCTGCCTTTTTGTCAGTGCCACTGTCTCCAACCCATATAACCTAGCTGGTCTCACTACCCTCTTGTAGACCTTCCCTTTCACTCTTACTGGTACTCGTCTGTCACAAATCACTCATGACACTCTTCTCCACCCACTCCATCCTGCCTGTACTCTCTTCTTCACCTCTCTTCCACACTCACCATTACTCTGAATTATTGATCCCAAGTATTTAAACTCATCCACCTTCACCACCTCTACTCCCTGCATCCTCACCATTCCTCTATCCTCCCTCTCATTCACACACATATATTCTGTCTTAGTCCTGCTGACCTTCATTCCTCTTCTCTCTAGAGCATATCTCCACCTGTCCAGGGTCTCCTCTACCTGTTCCCTACTCTCACTATAGATCACAATGTCATCTGCAAACATCATAGTCCACAGGGACTCCTGTCTGATCTCATCTGTCAACCTGCCATCACCATTACAAATAAGAAAGGGCTCAGAGCTGAACCTTGATGCAATCCCACCTCAACCTTAAACGCATCAGTCACTTCCACCGCAGACCTCACCGCTGTCACACTACCCTCGTACATATCCTGTACCACTCTTACATATTTCTCTGACACTCGCGACTTCCTCATACAATACCACAACTCCTCTCTAGGCACCCTGTCATATGCTTTCTCTAAATCCACAAAGGCACAATACAACTCCTGATGTGCTTCTGATTAAGCAGAGAAGTCATCTTAGATTTATTCTCCTCATGTTTCAAAACTTTCACTACATTTGGGTCTTGTCAGGTCAGCAGATATGTGTGGAATCCCACAATTGCAGATCTATGCATATAATCAATTTCAAGGAGGCCCATCCCTCCTTTGGAACGGGGAATATACAATCTTGGTATACACTGATTTTTCTAAATCATTTGGAGAGCATGAAGCATTCTTCTTTTTTCCCTATCTAATCTCTCCAACATATTTTGGGGCCAATCAATCACTCCAAAAGTGTAATTTAGGACAGGACGAACAAATTGGTTTATAGCTTGAATTTTGTTCCTGGATGTCAGCACTGTTTTCAGAATTCATTTAAGTCTTCTAAAGTATTCCTTACTAAGTTTTATTCACATTTGTTCATGTTTTATTGCTGATCCTTCATCAGTTCCCAAATATTTATACACTCCCTCTTTCCAGTTCTTTTATATCACATTCTTGTCCCAAACTGATGTTTTCCTGGTGCTGCAGTTTTCCTGCTTTAAAGGTTGTTTTTGCACACTTATCAAGATCAAATGACATTCTTATATCATTTGAAAAAGTTTTGACAACCTGCAGCTGTGTTTTCGGTTCCTCATCTGATGAGCAATACAGTATTAAATCATCAACAAATAGAAGATGAGAACTCTTTACACTTTGTTGTTCTCTAGGAACCATATTGTAGCCATGGCCTAAGCTGTTAAACAGCTTAGTGAGTTAATGGCAAGGCAGAATAGCAACGGTGACAGGGAGTCACCCTGGAATATCCCCCTCTGAATTTTTATCCCTGGGATAATAATTGGTCCTTTATCATGGCTTAATTGCAAAGTTGTCTGCCACTGTTTCATGGCTACTATAATGTAATCGGTCAGTGTAATTTTTTAAGCACTCTTTTTATCTATAAATGTGGGATACTATCAAATGCTTTTTTATGGACAATCCATGCTATACTTAAATTCTTTCCCTTTTTACAGTTCCCCAATTTGACTTTAACAACAAATGATCCTGTGTTCCATATGACTGTCTTTTATTGCCCTTTTGTTCTACTGCAATAATTGAGTTTTCTTCTAAATGACTATAAACTCTGTCAGCGTCAATTCCCATGTATAGTTTATATGTCATCGGAAGGCAAGTTACTGGTCTATAATTTTTAGGGTAGCTTGCAGGTTCACTCTTAAGTAGGAGCATTTTTTTGCCTGTTGTTATCCAGGTTGGTGTCTGTTTGGGGTGTGCATATAAATAGTTCTTACTCATGGCTAAATCTTCATGCAAAGATGTTAATACTTTTAACCAAAAGTTAGGTACTGCATCTGGGCCTGGGGTTTTCCAATTAAAGGCTTTTCCTAACTTTGCTTCAATCTCTTTGGCTGTTACTTCATCCTATCTCATACCCTGCTCCTTTAAACTTCTTATTCTTTCTTTTACTGCTTCTATCCATTTAGCATCTTTGTTATGTTCCACAGGATCTTCATAGATGCTTCTCCAAAATGTATCTATTTCCTCTTTTTTTGGCGGTCTTTCAATTCCTTTTACCTTGTTTCTCAATTCTTTATAAAACTTTTTTGGATCATCAGTAAATTGCTTATTTTGTACTTTTCCTTTATATTTATCTGTGTATCTTCTACTTTTTTTCTGCCTGTGCTAAAATTTTTAGCTTGATATTTGTGATAGTGCATGATAGATCCTGGTCTGTTCTACTACTGCGCATTGCTTTTATCACATCTATCTTTCTGAGTATTTTTGATGATCTATTACCTCTTCTGTAGTCTTCTAACAGTGACACTTCTCGTTTTAATTTTTTTATAGTTTTCCCTATTCAATACTTCCATGATAGTATTTGATTTCTCCACTTCCTTTCCTTTACTACCCTGTGTTCTTGTGGTAGAACATTATCAGTTATTAATTTAGCAGCACAGTAATATATTCTGTTTACTTCTGTTATATCGCATGGATCTCTATGGACAATCCTAATTACTGCATTCATTTGTTTTATCAGACTTCTGACTTTTTGGGTTTTATTGACCTTCTGCAGTCTATTTCTGTCCTTGATCTTAATATAGCTATCCATGTCTATTAAATCCATCAACTCTTCGCTTAGCTCATTTTCTTCCAAACTGAGGGCACATCCCTTATTTTACATTTGCTGCGGGCATTCTATAGAAAGTTCTATAGCATCTTCCTGTGGCAAATTCTCTTCAATTTCATCATGTGCCATCCATTGCTCTGTCATATGGGAACTCACTGGCCTACCATTTCTCAACAGGGTCTATATCAGGCCATTAAAATGTCAAAAGAGCAAATGCTCTTACATCGACATGGAATACCCAAAAATATGAAATCTCAAATGGCCAGAACAGCGATTTTTTTTCTCAAGGAGAAAAAAATCACTGGGCCAAAAAAAAAAAAATTGACCCCCACACACCCACTACTTAAATATACCAACTCTGAGATCGCACTAGAGTGGAGGAAATGGCAAAGTCTGACAATGTCCTAGCAATTTTTTCCCCTGGGAAAACAAATCACTGTTTTGGCCGTTTGAGATTTAGTAGTTTCAGGTATTCTGTGTCAATGTAAGAGCATTCGCTCTTTTGACGTTTCAACGGCCTAATATATACCCCCTCAACATTGACTGCTTCAGAGTTTCCACGGTTTCCTGTTCCTTTCCTTGCTGTCTAGCTTCAAGTGAATGTTTATACTGGTTTCCTGTGGAAGGCTCCAAAATATCTTGATACGGCACCTTACCAGTTGCTTCCTGTTCCACTGGTTTCCCCTTAATTTGGATATCCATTGATCTATCCTGTTGTGGTGCTTTCTACATTCGATTTTCTGCACTAAATCCTTCACTTTGCAGGTACTCCATAACCTCCGTTTTTATTTATTTAACTTCTCCATTACTAATCTCATTTTCTAATTTTTCTCTTTGTCTTCTTATTTTTTTGTATTGTAAAATTTTCCATGTCCAGATTAATTTCCCTGTATTTCTCTAGAAATATCTTTGGTGCTGCTCTTTTTGTATTGGTTAGATTTGGGTTCCCCTATGTATAAATATTACACTATATTAAATCTCTTTTTCTTTCTTATGTCCATACTTCTTCACATGTCTCCTGATGTTCCTGTTTCTCCTTACTTTGAAGACTCCTTCCATCATGCTGTGATGTAACCTGTGTTAGACCATCTACACCAAATCCTTCACTTCGCAGGCACTCCATAACTTCAACTATTTCTTTAACTTCTACTTTACCAATCTTCTTTTCTATGTTTCATCTTTGTGATATTACTTTTTTATTATGCAATTTTCCATATTCAGATGCCTTTGCCTGTATTTCTCTTCATATATCTTTGGGGCTGCCTTCTTTATATTGATTAATTTGGCGTTCTCCTTTGCATAAATATTGCACCATATCAAATCTGTCTTTCTTTCCAATGTCCATATTTATTTTTATACTTTTCAAATATCTCTAGGTTTTGTTGTTTATATTTTTGCACTTCTTCACATGCTTCGTTTCCAAACAGAACAGATATTCTTGATCTATATACTGTTTTTCATAAATCTGTTGTATTAATGAACGCAAATTTTAATTTGAAGATTCTGACAGTTTTTCCTTGCGGAAGTATTTTTCTTTCCTCTAATTTCTCTTTTAATCGTTTTGTATATCTTGTGTCTGGAAATTCTGGGCTTTTTGCAAAATAATAACAATACATAATTTCTTTCTTATCCTCAATAGTCCACTCTATCATCTTTATGGCTCTTCTTTGGCCTATCGTATTTTGTGATTTTTGTGGACTGCTACTTCCTTCTACAACAGGGGGGGCCATCCTCCCCCTGGGCCTGGCCTGGCCCCATTGTAGGAATGTTTCTGTATTTTGAGGATTCTACACTGTCATTTTTTCCAGTCCTGACACCAGTGTGCCTACCAGGATTGGGCACTTTTTTATCCTGGGTCTTGTGCACTTAGCTATCTCTCTTAATTTTTGACCAGCTTCTGTCCATGATGTATGCTATATAAATACCGTCTATATATCAGTGTCACCTTGGTGAAACTTTATGAAAATAGGGTCCACCTCGCGAAGGCACTCACCAAGACTTGAGGATGAATTAAATTTCAGCACTACTACTCTCTTTTGCTTGCTCACTTTTCATCTCTTCATTCAGACCCCATTCCTATTTGGCCACTCAGATGGCCACTAAGGCCTTAAAGGGGGAACCTTGACTTGTGATTTCTGCAGGACCAGATGGTGTTCCTCAAATATTAGTACTAAAGAATATTCAAGGTTCTTTGATGAAGATCTGTTTAATGTTGAGCCCTTCTTGTGTGGTTTCCTTGGAAGTCCTGAAAAGAAAGAAAAACATTTTGTTTTCCTTTCATTCCTTTTTCCACAGATCCTCAGCATGAATATCAGGATTTTTCTTGCTGATTATTCTCAACTTAATTCCTGTTCAGAATGTGAGTCTGATCCAAATGAAGTTGCTTTTGTTTGTTGTGTAACCTATTTAAGTACTTTCACACCTACTGTTTTCCAAGAGGCTGTGGTGGTGCAGCGTTTAGCATTGTTGCCTCACAGCAAGAGGCTCTCCGGTTCGATTCTCTGCTAGAGCACCTTCTGTGTGGAGTCTGCATGTCCTCCCCATGGTCAAGTGAACTTTAAAGACATGCAGGTAGGTGTGTGCATGAGTGGGTGTACCTTCCTTGAAGGTTGGGCGCTGGGCTGGCAACTCAATACTGTAAAAATCCACTGCCAGTCATAAGCAGATTGGTAATCCACTGTGGCAACCCCTAACCGAGAAAAGCCAAAAGAAGTCACCTACTTTTTTCCATCTATCTATAACACTAAGTGCCTACCCAGCAAACTACTATTGCATTTGCATAAACCTCTCTTACTACAAATTTTCTCCAGCTCATTTTCCCAGAGCTCCCATCTTCTTGATGCCCTTGCCACACTTTGACGAAGTCCTGAGTTAATCCTGCATTATCCTTGGTGGATAAGAGATTTATTTTATTGTTTTGCACTTCAGTTAAGTGTTCAGAGTGCTATTATTTTTGCTTTATTTGTTGATTGTGGCTTTAAATCATTCTAAAGGTCCATAATACTTGAAATTACCATGTTTAAGTTGTTCTATTGTAGCATTATACTTGCAAGCAATGTTTCTTGGTGTTATTACATCAAGAGGTTAGCAGTGCCATGCTTAGACACAAATGCTCAGAAAGTAAACTTTATCTATAAAATGTCCCTTAGAACTGAAACCTGTTACTTGGTGTGCTAAAACAAAGCCATTACTAGGAGACAAGCTTAGAGTAGCTAATCTGCATATTAAACAGTACTAGTATCAAATCTTAGCACAATCTAACGTAGTGTAGTGTCAAACCCGAGAGACCACCCAAAGATCTCTGTATAACACAGTCATTGACCTACCATAGCCCACCCAAATACAGATCTGGACAACATGGATACGCAATTTTCAAATGTCTCTGTAGTCAGCTTGGTAGATATGGGGATCCTAAGACAATGTAGCAATTGTCTCACTTTTGCAGATAACCATTTAATCCTTAAGTAAACAAACACAGTATATAAGAGATGTGCAATCACAATTTCACTTGTGGCAAAAATCTCTCATACAAACAAACAAGAACATGCATACGCTACATCCACCATTCATAGTGCCCACTACATGTCCAGAGCAACTTATGCTGAGGCACTAAAAAACAATCTCCCCAAACTTTTAAGAGCTCCTAAGCCTATAAACTGCAACACTGATCCTCAGCAATCTCTATACACTCACCAAAAGCAACACCAAACACCACATATATGCCTCCACACAGTGGCACCCCAACAGCAAAGCCCATAAGGCAAGAAAACACATCACAGGACTCTTGTCATAGAGGACTTTGTTTTATGACACACAGATGCTCCATTCAACAGACTGGACAAGGAGAAGATAATAGTTGCCTTTCTGGAGCCAGGGTCCACCAAAGATATGTGTGCACTCCATCACTGCACCACAGGTACCAGTACCACCAAAGATATGTGTGCACTCCATCACTGCATCACAGGTACCAGTACCACCAAAGATATGTGTGCACTCCATCACTGCATCACAGGTACCAGTACCACAAAAGATATGTGTGCACTCCATCACTGCACCACAGGTACCAGTACCACCAAAGATATGTGTGCACTCCATCACTGCACTACAGGTACCAGTACCACCAAAGATATGTGTGCACTCCATCACTGCACCACAGGTACCAGTACCACCAAAGATATGTGTGCACTCCATCACTGCACCACAGGTACCAGTACCACCAAAGATATGTGTGCACTCCATCACTGCACCACAGGCACCAGTACCACCAAAGATATGTGTGCACTCCATCACTGCACCACAGGTACCAGCATGATTCTGTCATAGTCCATGTGGGCGTTAATCACCCGAGATGCACTTCCCTGGACTATATGAAAAGAGATATTGATGAGCTCTCTGAATATGTGTCTCAGGCAGACATGCCTTGCACTGATCAGCATTCCACCTTCAATGAAGATGAGGCCATAGTATGAAGAAAATATGATTAAATTCAATAACTGTCTTAGTTTCTGGTATCTTTCCAGGAGGTTCCAATATTTGTCAGCATGAAAGGACATGGTTAATAAATCACGTTGCTTTGCAAAGGATGGTCTGCACCTGTCTCCCCTAGACTTCTGAATATTGGTTAAAACTTTATAGACACCCTTAAAGCCTTTTTTTGGCAATGTCCAGTTGACAAACATACAAACTTAGCAAATAAAACCCAAATAAACCTAAATGTGTTACTGTTCATTCCTAGGAGCCTAAACAAGAAAGTCCACAACCTAAAAGCTCTCCTAATTCTGGAGAATATAGACATCTGTGTCACTACTGAGAAATGGTTTAAATCCACAGAAAGTACTCTGGCAGTGCAAGGCTTCAGTGCCTTTCACACATTTAGACTATCAGCTGCACAAACAGGGATAAAAGGTGGAGGAGTTTCAATCTGTAATAGGAACAAACATATCTCTACATTGGTTAAACAAGACAATCTCCTGGAATGTATCCACATACATATAACTATAGGCAATGTCCCATACCATACCTTAGCAAGCTATATATCACCCTCTATGTCATTAGAGTCCCATAGCTCATACCTAGATGCACAGGAGGCACTCAGCATTAAACCAGATACCCTACTACCCTGCTCATGAGAGACTTTAACTACCCCTCTATATACTTGGAAACATACACTGCCTCATTCTTACAAGCATGACAGTTCCTGGACTTAATTAACACAAATACCTTTGACCAGATAGTGTGCATATTAACCTGTTTAAATTCACTCAAATAATTACCTCTCCAACCAAATTCAATAGAGGTAACAATGAAAGCTCCATCCTTGATTGGACCATTGTCAGTGACCAGAATTAAAATCTCCTCAGCAGGTATTCTTCCAAATGCTCTAAGTGATCATCTCCCTGATTTTGTCCTTAGAACATTTCCCTCCCTTCAAAAAGAATGCCACTATAAACAAATATGAAATCTGGCTACCTGTGAACCTCAACATTCATCAATTTACTGAAACATATGGACTGGAGTATCCTAAAAACTATTGCCCTAGATGATGCGGTGGACTACTTTAATACTTTATTTCTACAAACCCTAAACAATCTCGCACCCCCTCAAATAAAAAGAATGAAAACTAACTATGCCCCACGGTTAACTAAATCAACAAAAGAATTAATGCAAAACAGGGACAAAATCTGGAAATAGTGGCTAAAAACCAAAAATCAACCTGACCTCCTAAAATCCAGGCAACTTTGCAATAAGTAAAAAAAACAAGTAACCAAAGGCAAAAAAGAATACTATTTAAAATTTCAATCCAATAATAAGAACATCAAAACAAATTCTGGACATTTAAATATTCACTTCTAAACCCAGGCAGAAAAAACAATCCATATCCTTTTCAAGATAAGTCACCCAGAAATAACCAATCTCTTTATCTCCTATTTCATCAATACTATATCAAGTATCACTACCAACTTCCCCCAACATCTACTGCACCATCAATACCATCCCCCCTTACCCAATCCTCTCCCTCCTCATCCTCCCTTAATTCTTCTGAATTTACAACCCAACACCCACTTTCACTTTAAACTTATTCCAACAGCTACCATAAAAGACTACTCCTCAGACTCAAAACTAGCTCTAATGCAGATGATAATCTACTTACAGAATATCCATGACTTGCTGCCGAAGCAATTGTCTACCTTATTAGTATACTTATAAACAGATCCATCTTCGAATCCTACATACCAGAAATCTGGAAAATGGCATTTATTTTACCCCTCCACAAAGGTGGCAACCCTTGGATATATCAACTGCCATCCTATTGATATACTTTCTCCTATCTCTAAGCTTCTAGAGAAATGCATACAAGTTCATCTTCTTGACTTTATCATTAATAACCAAATTCTATCACCTATACAACATGATTTTAGACCGGGTCACAGCATAATGACTGTTTTGATTTCTTTCATGGACATAGTTAAAAAGCCAGAGACTCTGGCAAAATCATCTCGTCCTTATTTCTTTACCCTTCAAAGCCTTTTGATACTTCTAAATCATCTCAATCAAATTAGACTATCCCCGTCTTCTCTTAACTGGTTCCCAAGGTATCTATCAGACAGACAACAGGCATTTAAAGGGAACACCTCCCTCTCTTCTTATCTGTTCAACTCTACCTGTGTTCCAAAAGGCTCTATATTAGGACCACACTTATTTAGTATCTTTATTAATAATTTGCACTCTTCATTCAGTCAGGGCTCTCTTATACAATATGTGGATGATTCAGCTATCACTTCTTCTGCTGACTCTGACCTCCAGCAAATTACCCAACTTGTCTTTACCTCCACAGAGAACTGGCTTAGTAAAAATCATCTGTTTAATCTAAACAAAACTAACCTAATTCTATTCTCCCCTAAGGAAAAAAAACTTTTAAACGTTTAACATACTCTCAGAGCAAAACAGTAATTAAAGTTGTTTCTTTCACTAAATTACTAGGAGTAATAATAGATGAACAGCTAAAATATGACATACGCATTCAGCATAATATTAACAAAACTCACCAAAAACTAGGCATTCTTTATAGGTACAGATACTCTCTTAGCACTTTCGGTAAAAAATCCTTTCTATCACATATCTACTTCTCTCTCATCTATGGTGCCCCATTACTCACTAATTTACTATCTACCCTAAAATCAAAACTTGAAGCATGTTATAACAAAGTTGCTAGGTTTGCTATGAACGCTTTACATTCTACACACCAGTGATCAGCTTTACACTCTCTTAACTGGCTGGAACTACCACGCTATCTCTTTTCCCAGCAATTAACAACTGCACATAAAATAGTATACAAACCTTTAGACTGTCTTGCCCTTACATCACTATTCATCAACTATCTGCCCAAAATGTCTCTAAGATCCAAAAATCAACATCTTCTATAGGTACATAAGCCTAACTAATTGACGTTTATTAGTTTTACCTCTATTTCAACCAATTGTTCATTTGCTTGTCCTTGGATTTGTTTTTGTGGAATTTCTCTAACTGTCCAATATTGTTTTATGTACATGTATTTTTTGGAGCTTTTTCCCTAGGCTTTCAGTGAAAATGGGCTCTTAATGGCCCAGTGGACTATCCTGGGTAAACAAATACCAATAAATAAAGTGTGATGTTGTTTATTATCAGCTCTGGGTATTGCTTCTGAGGTTTTTAACATAGTAAAAAAAGGTTTCATGACTGTCTTTTGCCTGGGTGGCTACTTTTACCTCATAACTAGCTTTAGTTGACTTAATCAGGGCCAGGAGTTCCTTGTTAAGTTTAGCAAGAGCATTTTTGACATCTTGAGAGGTACATCTATTATTGTGTGCAAATATATTTTTTTCTTTTGTTTTTGAGCCTATTTATATCTGCATTCCAACACTGGGGTTTATTTTTTAAATTTGTCTTATTATTTACTTCAGGGGAGACAGATATATCTATACAGCTATACACGTGTGCATAGAATTTGGAGTAAAGGATTCTGCATAACAGTGGGGTCAGCAGATTGGATGGGGATGTTGAATGTAGCCAGATCATCCCTCATTTTAGCAGATTAGCCTTTGCATCGACAAAGCCTTAGACAGTGGGGAGCGGGGCAAAGACCCAAAAAATAGGGGCATATTTTAAATATTGCTTTTAGAAATGTAGAATGTTGTTATAAAAAGGTTTGTGATAGTTTGCAGTTTCTTTTTTTTGTTTAAATGTTTTTATTGATTTTACAACATTCATGTAATTTCATAACTTTGCAATATAAAACATACTTTAAACAGGTTAACAACTATATACAGTAAGCAACTATAAAATCTAAACAAATTATTTACAAAGGTGTCTAAGTTTAAAAGATATTACACATTTTTACATTTAAAACTTAATTTCATGAGGTATTACAGAGTTGTAATAAGATGTGGTTCTTTCTGTTTTGATTCTAATGGTTCTCTTTTCCATTCATGATACATTCAATATGATGTTTCTGTATTCTTAAAATGCGGGGGAAGTCTCACTTTTCCAATTTGTAGTAATTGTTTTATGTGCTATACCCAGTAGTGTCCATAAAAGACACGTTGGGGTATGGGAGCATAAACAAAATAAAGATTTAGATGAATGGAAATTATCATTAAAAACTATCTGCAAGAAAAAATAATTTTATCCCAAAATGGTGTAAGTAAATGACAGTCATAAAACATATGCCTACAATCTGCTCTCAAGTTCCTTTTACATGCCCAATATCCTATATTTTGTTTAAATATTATTTCCATTTTATGTGGTGTTATAAAGGACCTATGAATACATTTCCATGTGAACAGTTTCTGCTTTGTGGAGACAAGTATTCATTTCCTGTCATTGTCATTTGGCATTTGATTATGTATTGTTTTATAGTAGCCCCAAAGATTATCTGTATGATACAATTTCATTTTTCTTAACTATTTTATAGATGTTTGATAAGTAATATTTTCCATGAACAGCATGTGTTGTTGAAAAGATCAAGTGTTCTATAACTTTAGGTATAGTTTGTCTGATTGTTAATTGCATTGTCTCTATTCTGTTTAACATGTACTCTTATATCCTGTATGCTTAGCTATAGATAAATACATAATTACCTAAATCAAATATGTTTCTTACTTGTTTCATTGTTAAAACTTTTCCAGAGTCTAGTAACTGATGCCAAAAAGATGGCCACGGTGGTGCAGCATTAGCATTGTCGCCTCACAGCAAGAGGTTATCCCGTTCGATTCTCGGCTGGAGCGCCTTCTGTGTGGAGTCTGCATATCCTCCCCATGGTCGAGTGATGTCTAAAGACATGCAGGTAGGAGGTGCGTGCATGAATGGGTGTGCCTTCTTTGAAGGTTGGGCATCGGAATGGCAACTCGGCACCGTAAAAATCCACTGCCAATCATTAGTGGACCGGAGCTCCACTGTAGCGACCCCTAACCAGGAAAAGCCAAAAGAGTAACTGATGCCAATAAGTCAGTTCATGTTTTCTAAGAGTCTTGATATCAAATGTTTTAATATTATTTTGTCTGCATGCAATAGGATATAGCAGGAATTACCAATATTTTATGTTGGGATTCCAATTCATAAGGGTTGTATATCCTTTTAATATGTTTTTATAAACTTAGAACTTATTTGCTTTTGTTTGTTTTCTGTAAAATGTTCTGTCATCATCCAAAGAAAATTATTTGATAGCAACTCAGTATATTGTGATGGTAATGTAATACATGATTTTAGCCATATCATTTCATGTATGTGTTTCCATATGGCAAAATAAGCATATTTTATATTAGATGACAGTGCACATGTTTCTATATCTGGAAGACTGATTCCTCCTGCTTCCCAGTCATTTAAGTGATGATTCAAAGCTGTTCTGGGTTTATTGGGACACCATAAGAAGCTTAACATTAGTTTATTAAATTGTTTTATGTAAGATTTAGGCATGGGTATAGAAAAGGCTTGTATGAAGTATAATATTTTTGGAAAAATATTCATTTTAATTCTGTCCTCCATTGTAAAAAAAAGTATTTATTCCATTTTTAAATGAGTGTTTTAATGTTATTTAGAATATTACTGTAGTTTATTGTTATTGCCTTATCTAGTTAATCTGTCAGTGTAAGCCCCAAGTATTTTATTTTATTGTCAGCAGCTATATATTTAGAAAGATGGTTTTTGCTGTCATTTTTATTAGAGTTTATAAGCAATATCTGTGTACTATTTTCATTAAATTTAATAGAGTTTTTACAGAGGAGTTATCATCCTTTAAGGTTAACAAAATATCATCTGCAAACAACTGAAGCTTTATTTCCATACTGTTGTCAATTTGTATATCCTTAATCTATTATATTTAAATATAATTTGCAAAAGGTTCGATTACTAAGGCAGATAATAATGGAGACACTGACATCCCTGTTTTGTACCTTTACTAATTTCTAAAGATTTAGAAAAGCATGATCCAGTCTTTATACATGCTAAGGATTTTTCATAAGGTGATTTAAATAACAGTGCGATTTCTTGAGAAAATGTATATATTCTTCTAGAACTGATCACAGATAATCCTAGTGGACACAATGAAAGGCACTATTTAAGTCTAAACTGACTATGTTCATGTTATTTTTGTATGATTAATGTAATTGATTAAAGATATAATTCTTTTAATCAGCAAAACCCAAGTGGAACAGAAGGTCTACACGTTTCCAAGTAATTCCAACAGAGTTTATTAGAACTGTGTAAGCGCTTTCGCAATGATCAACATTGCTTCTGCAGACATAAAAACAACTGTGTAAAATACAGTTTAAATACACACATTACATTTAAATTGAACCAATCACATTTCTTAAAACGCCTCCAAAAGCATTGAACAAACTGTGAGTACAAATTTAAAGTAACATTACAAAAGTACCACTCATCTTAATTTTCTAGACTTCAATATAGGTTTAAGTGGGACAGAGTCATTCAACCCATGCCTCCTATATGCCCCTAACCTTAAACTCCATTGAAGCTCCACTATCTCAGTCCTATTAACATGATCTTCCAGCCTAATGCTCTCAGTCTGATCATGTAGGACTTGAAAAAGGAACACAATGTTCTCCTGGTGATAATGTTTGTTTGGCTAGGGCACTGTAATCATACCCTCTCCTAGTGCAACTGAGATGATCCCTCACCCATTCCCTGAGACGATGATTGTTCTTTCCTGCATGGAATTTAAAGCAAATAACACAATGTGCAACATAAACCACGTTCTTAGTGTTACTGTTGGCTGTGGCTCTCAGTTTCCATAGATGTCCTGACTCTGGTGCTTAAAAAACCTTGACTCATCTACATATTCACAATAAGCACAGGCCCTACATCTACGGGTACCAGCCGACATCCCATCCAATGGTGTTTGCACTCTGGGGTAACATAAGTGTTGTTTCAAACTCTTTTTGTTCTTATGGACAAACCTTGGTTGTGATCCAACCAATTCAGAGGTCCTCTCATCTACTAATAGGATGTGCCAGTTATTGTGAATGATTTCCTTGACTCTATCAATATCCCGGGTAAAGGATAAAAATCAGGAGAATTTCTGTATTTAGTAAACAGCAACAAAGCTTTCTAAACTATGAACAAAGTTGATTCCTCACGAACAGTCTTCCTGTACCTTCACTTTCGTGTGTTCACCTGTGAAGATCTGCTGAAGATGCATACTCTGTGCTGGAAGAAGGAATATAGCATGTTCCTGTGTGTGTACTTTAGTGGACAAACAGTCCCCTTCCTAAACACCAACCAGGATCCAAAACAGGTTTATTATCTTCAAACTGCAGAAAACTACTGGTCCACTTCAAGTGTTCAAAAAGTAAAGTTCTTCAATTCCATAGCACAGTATATATAGTCACACCAATCAATCAATAAAACTATTATACAATTAAAATAAAAATACTCAATTAAATCACATTTTCCAACAGCATTCTGTGTTTAAGCCTCTAGGTCTAATCAAAGTGCCAACTCTTCACTAAAATAAAACAGTAATACAGGTAAAAAGTAACACTACATCCAACTGCAACATCAGACTCTAACTTTGCTATCTGTTGTAAAATAGTTGCTTTTAAAACAGTGGAAAATCAGTCAATACCATTATGAAATTCATAAAATGTTGAGCCAAAGGGCTCTCCATTTTCTATTTTTATATTTAAAGGCCATGTTCTCAACAGCCACTTTAAACATTCTTTTCTTTATTAATAGAACTTATGGCATCCACATGTGATTGCATAAACCACCTTATTAGTTCTACAAGTGTATGAACCACTTGAATACACAAATGGTCAGGCAAATTATTAATATTAGAAAAAGTTCTATATACAAATGGGCAAGCCTGAATTATGTCATTTTGCCTACATGGGAATCATGCAGTGCCTATACTAGATGGTTGAAGTGGTATTTTATTCCTGGATTAAAAAATTTTGGCTCAGAAACCATGTCCTTAATATTCTTACCTCTTTTATAGGAAAAAAATATTTTTTTCATTTTTAAATTACTTAATTCATCATTCCCTCCTATATCAAAGATTCTTTTGATTTTTTGGAAAAAATTAAATCAGTTATTTGGAATGAGAACATGTTTTGGATTACTTTAGATGTGAAGAGTCTTTATACAGACATCCAACATCCAACATAAATTTGGCTTAGAAGCTGTGTTTAACAGCATGGGAGACTCACCCCACACACATTATATATTAGATCTTGTACAATTTTGCTTAGAAAATAATTATTTTTATTTTGATAATTTAATTTTCTATCAAAAGCAGGGAACAGCAATGGGTGCACCATTTGCCCCAATGTATACGAATATATTTATGGGTTTGGTAGAGAATGAATGTATCTATAAGAATGATTTTGTAAAGAAACATGTGAAATTGTATTATAGATACATAGATGATTTGATATTTTTGTGTGAGGGGGGGATATGATGACATACAGAATTTTGTACAAGAAATCCAAATTAATAGATTTAAAATTAACTTTGATGGGTTACAATATGGGCAGTCAGTAAACTTTCTAGATATTAATTTACAAGGTACTGTTGGTTTGCCTATAATTACAAGTTTATATAGGAAATTTGGGGACCCACATGATTTTTTACAAGCAACTAGCTGTCATCCTGCACATATAATTAGAGCATTGCCATATGGTGAATTTTTAAGAATTTCTAGGTTATGTCGTAATGATGAAGTGTTTTATAAGGAAATTCAAACAACTAAAGGGATGTTTTTGAACAGAAATTATGATAGTAAATTAGTGGATGCTGATATAGAAAAAATCATAACTATGAGATATGATGGGTACAATAAGAAAAAGATTATTAATAGTTATACAATCAATAGAGAAAGTCAGGTGGATAATAATTTATTTGTAGTGTCCACATACAATGTATGTAGTGATATGATAAAACATAAAATATTGCATTTCTGGGAGTTTTTAGAGAATTATGATGAATTAAGTAATTTAAAAATGAAAAAATTAATTTTTTCCTATAAAAGAGGTAAGAATATTAAGGACATGGTGGTACGAACAAAATTTTTTAATCCAGGGAATAAAATACCACTTCAGCCATCTAGTATAAGTACATTCCCATGTAGGAAATGTCAGGCTTGCCCATTTGTATATAGAACTTTTTCTAATATTAATAATTTACCATTTTATTCAAGTGGTTCATACACTTGTAGAACTAATAGGGTGGTTTATGCAATCACATGTGGATGCCATAAGTTCTATATAGGACAAACGAAAACAATGTTTAAAGTCAGGCTGTTAGAACATCTTAGGGATATAAAAAATAGAAAAATGGAGAGCCCTTTGGCTCAACATTTTTATGAATTTCATAATGGTAGCACTGACACTTTAAAAGCAACTATTTTACAACAGATAGCAAAGTTAGAGTCTGATGTTGCAGTTGTGGCAAAATTACTTTTAAAGTATGAAACTGTTTTTATTTTAAAGTTTGGCACTTTATTACCTAGAGGCTTAAACACAGAATGCTGTTGGAAAAATGTGATTTAATTGAGTAATTTTATTATTTAATTGTATAATAGTTTTATTGATTGATTGGTGTGACTATATATACTGTGCTATGTTATTGAAACTTTACTCCTTGAAGGCTTACAGTGGCCGAGGCGCTAGAGTTTGAAGATAATAAACCTGTTTTGGATCCTGGTTGGTGTTTCTGTGTCGTGCTGAATTTCTGTATTTACCTGCATCCCTTCTGTCCTAGTCCTGACGTGGTCAGAAAAAATAGGGTCTGGCTCGTCTTGTTCTCTCTTGGGCCAATTGCAAATAAACTTGACTTATTTCCTCCTCACTGTACCCTCTTTCCTTAAATTCATTACTCAATCTTTCTAAACTATGAACAAAGTCTGACTCCTCACAGAACAGTCTTGATATCCTCATAGCCTGTACCTTCACTCGTGTGAAGATCTGCTGAAGATGCATACTCTGTGTAGAAATGCTGGAGAATAGCATGTCTTCCTGTGTGTAACTTAGTGGACAAACAGTCCCCCTTCCTAAAGACAATAACATCCAGAAAGTCGATGCACTGGGTATATCTCTTCATGGTAAACTGCAGAAAACTACTGGTCCCATTCAAGTGTTCAAAAAATTCTAGAAGATCTTTCTCTTCACCCTTCCATGCAATGAAGAGATCATCGACAAAACATCTATAGAACCCTACATGGGAATTTCTTAGATGGGATATGCTGTTGTTCCCATTCCACCATCACCAAGTTCGCATAGGAATTGGTGCAGCTAGTGCCCATAGTCACACCTGCTACTTGCCAAACGCATGTGTCCTTGAACATAAAAATATTGTGTTCCAAAACCAGTTCCAACAACATGCTCTCTGCTGTACTGAGAGTTTACCATGTCTAATCAAACAACTCTTCACTATATTAATCCCTTCTGAATTAGTAATACAGGTAAAAAGTGACACTACATCCAATGTAACTAGTATATCAACCTTCACCCCTGTGGGACCTGCTGTGGCAGTATAGAGATCATGTAAAAAATCTTCTGTATCTTTCAAAACAGTAGGAAAATCATTCAATATTTCCCTGAGTTGGACATCTAAATAAATTGATATGGGCTAAGTTAGCCAACCTGCCCCTGCCACTATCAGTCTGAAAGAAGGAGATACAGGATTCTTGTGTATTTAGGGAAGGCCATGCAACTGTGGTATCAATGATTCATCCACTTTGAAAAATTCAAACATTTCTTTATTAATCAAATCCATGCACAGGCTTTCTCTTAGTGTATTTGTAATACGCTCCTTCATTCTTTCAACAATATCTGGTTGAACAACACAATACACAAGTGGATCAGGCAACATCATGGACATACTATTGTAATAAAATTCAGAATCTAACACTACGACAGGTCCACCATTGTCAGAGGGATGAATTATGTCATTGTTGCCTCACAAATCATGCAGTGCCTGCTGCTCAGCATAAGCCAAATTATTCTTATTCTTACAATATTTCTGGCTCAGAAACCTATTATAAATATCTTTCTCACAAGCCTGTAAGAACACTTCTATGTTGTGTGGTAAAGGGGGTACAAAAACACAATTTTTCTTGTATATTGGTTTAGCGGTGATTCTATTACAGTCAAACATAATTCTTAATGCAACATTTTGGGTGAACAAACGTAATTCAACTAATAAGTCACTAGTGTCTGTTTTAGTGAATAGAATAAAGCCCAGATCTTTCATTAAAAGTGAACGCTCAGCTTCTTTTAATACATACCTCGAGATATTCCATACTAGTTCTGGAGGCTGAGGCCCCACATCTTTTTCAAAGTTCTCGTTTGGTTGGATGCTGGCAGCTCTTTCCATTTCTAGCCCCCTCATTCCATCTCCTGCTCAGTCAACTTAATTCTCAGGTTGCGAAATGGCAGTGGGAGAATAGGAAAAACCTGCTCCCTCTGCACTGAAATAATCTTGCATTGCACTACCAGTCCTGCTTCCAATACAACTGAAGACAAATCAGAGCTTGCTGGAGGTGGAAGGTCCACCAATGGCATTGAGTACACTGATGTGATCGGTTCTAGTGACATAACAGTCTCAGGTCTTCTTGAATTATTCAGTACAGCACCTGAAGCCCGTTGATTGGTCCAATCCACGCTGGAAGCCTGCTGGTTGGTCAAATCTGCAGATTCTGATCCCTGTTTGGCCATTTGATTATCTAGCCTTTCCCGAGATCTAGGCCAAGTAAAAACATGATGATTCAAGAAATTGTGCATGTCCCTTGTGAGTTTCCTTTTCCTTTGTAACAACAATCTCTTTTCATATCCTAGGATCTATGAGCTCATTCAAAAACAAATCGGTAAACTCCTCCCCAGCGATTCACATTGTTGCTTACATATCTGGTTGCTCAGCTCAATTTCAAGGGTCTGAAAAAAGTCAATAAGAAGCTTAAGGTATGCCTTACTGGTCTCCAGACTGATTTTTTGCAATTGAGCCAGAAGGGTACGGTATATGTCTCCATACATGGGCATATTTAGTACCCTAAAGCCCCTAAGTACAACATTCAGATTAATACATGCTTCTAAGTGATAGTGTTGACATTGGAGCCTTTTGTATTTAAACATGTCATTTTCAATGTTATGCTTCATGCTATGTATTTGAACTTCTTGGCTGAGCAGATTCATTTTGAAAATTAAGAGGCTCACCTGATAAAGGATTCTACTGTTCTTTCATAAAATGAGTGTTATTTCTGTAATGTTCCTTTAAATTTGTACTCACAGTTTGTTCAATGTTTTTGGAGGGCTTTTTAAGAAATGTGATTGGTGCAATTTAAATTTAATGTGTGTATTTATACTGTTTTTTACATAGATGTTTTTATGTCTGAGGAACCAATGCTGATCATTGTGAAAGCACTTACACAGCTCTAGTAAACTCTGTTGGAATTACTTGAGAACATGTAACCTTCTGTTCCACTTGGGTTTTGCTGATTCTTATTGAATTTGTGGCTTTACTTGCTGGTTGGGGATTTTTTGATAATTATTTTAATATTATCATATAAATTTCAGACTTTTAATAAAGCTAGTTTGATCTTTGTCTATTAATAATGGAAGCAGTTGTTTGATCCAAGTTGTATGTATTGCCATAAATATTTTATAATCAACATTTAGTAAAGATATAGGTCTGTAAGATGAACATTCCTTTGCATTTTAATCTGGTTTCAAAATAGGTGATATTATTGTATCCCGAAGGAGGGATATTTTTGCTTTCCTTTACTAATGTATACACTTGTAATAGTAATGCCAGAGCTTCTTTGGGTTAATAATTTGAACATTTCTAGAATCATATTATCTATGTCAGGTGGTTTGTTTGGATTTAAACTCTTAATTTGGGATTTAAGTTCAGTCATGGTTATTTGCTTGTCTATTAATTTTATATGATCATCTGTTAGTTTGGTTTTGATATGTTTTCTAAAGAAAGACTTTAATATGTTTTGAGGTTCTATTATTTCATTTTGGGTATTAACTTTATGAAGGTATAATTTAAATGCTTCTAGTATCCCTTCTAAGTTTGATACTTTCTTTCTTTTTGGTATCTGGAATGTGTAGTTCCTTTATTTGATTAGTTTTTTATGATCTTTTTAGTTCTATTTGCTATTCTTTTCTGATATCTGGGGTTCATTGAATAAGAACATAGTTTGATCTTCTCTAAATCTATCATTGTCTTATGATGTAGTGTCTCTGAATATTTTTTATTCATGTCATCTAATTCACTTATTAAATTCTTCTTTCCATTCTGAATGTCTAACTCTAGTGTATTGATTCTTGCTTGGAATTCCAGTAAGTCTTTATACCATTGCCTTTTCTTGTTTTTAAACAATGTTAATGCTTTACCATAGAAATATGACTTCAAAGAGTCCCAAACATATATCTCTGACATGTCTTCAGTAAGATTTATGTTTAAAAATGGTTGTATCTCTTTAACATATATGAAGGAATTCTAGTTATAGTTATTCTTTGTTTTGTATTTAAATCTAAATCAAAAGTAATTGTATTATGGTCTGGCAATGGGCATGTGACTACTTTGATTTAATCCAACCTTGTAGTGAGATCTCTTGATATGTACACTCTATCTATTCTTGAATGTGTGCCATGTCAGTGAGAGTAATGCGTAAAGAATAATGTATTAGTATCAGCATATTCATCAATGTCTATGATATAAGTTTCAGTAAAATCATCACCTTAGAAGCGTTTTTCTTTTGTGTGTTTCTAACATCACTGTCCTGCTCATTCATTATGCAATTAAAGTCTCCTGCTATGATTGTTTCTCCTTTGGCATGGTGTGCAATGTCTTCTAAATGCTGTTTGGCTACTTAAACACCTATTCCAGGTATCCATTAAAAATGTACTATATATCTTCCCATTTATGGATACTGTTACTTATATTCTATTCATATAAGACATTTTTCATATAATTTGATTTTAAATACAAGAAAAAGGATTTAACATAACCATATTACTATAGTAAGTATATTAATTTGATATTAAAATAATGAAAGTTTCACTGACTTTTTGTGTTTGCTTATAATATACAACAGTTTCCCATTAGTCAAACTCCTTTTGATAAGAATGGATTAATATTTGTCATTCAGTTTAATCTAACTAATCACAACAAACAGTTCAGATTTATAAAATTGCATAACAAGGTGCTATCACTCTAATTAAACCCAGTGAAGCTGCTGTTATTATATTGTGCAGTAGCACAGTCTGCTTCACATCAACCTCTTTATTATATATGATCTAATTGGAACAATTTCCTGTCTGCATTAAAATGAAATATACCATGTGTCTTTAATAAGTTCACTAAATTACTTGTTAATAAAGCTGTCATTGCTTTTACTCATATTCAAATTGTACAATTTTGCATGTTATTAAGTAGCTATCCCTTTAAGAAGCTGAAAAATTCAAACATCTCATTTTAATCATTAACTCGAGTGCTTACATCATGCCTGAGCATTTTCAAGCACTTGCAAAGTCGTAAAGGGATTTCCAGCTTCTAAGTATGCTAATAATGGGAAAAAAAACATCTTGGGAACAAGAAAACAAGCTTTTCAACTCACAACCTTGGCAGGAAGTCAAGAAATGAGTAAGTAAGCATTCAGAGTACTTCTAAACATGCCCTGTACTCATGAAGTGCTTCCTTCTAAATGGCTGTTTGTAAAGCCCAAACATGTCTCTGTAGTTAGAATCAAGTTTACAATGAGATACATACTGAGACAAGTTTTAGTTTAACTGTAATAAGCCTTGTTCATTCTGTATGAAAAAGAAAGAAAAAACATTTCTTTTCCAGTTTAAGCAGGTACTAATCATTAAATCAGTTAAGCCATGAAACACTCATAGACAAACATTTAAAAAACAGACACATATCTTCTGTTTCGTAAAGTTTAGAAGTTATTAAGAAATCTATATTAGGATCATAGGAGGTT
This sequence comes from Protopterus annectens, assembly GCF_019279795.1. NCBI lineage: Eukaryota > Metazoa > Chordata > Ceratodontiformes > Protopteridae > Protopterus > Protopterus annectens. The sequence continues at coordinate 144,055,920 of NC_056742.1, read as the reverse complement.
ACTAGGCTAATGACCCTAGGGCCCTTACAAGCCTAGCCACTTACCCTTATTTCCATGATCAGCAGCTATCACCCTGTCCAAGAGGGACATAGGTGGAACCCCTGGGGTGAATTTAAGGTTACCCATCCAATTGTCCAGATTGCATTTGAAGACGACCAATGAGGTGCTCTGCTTGACATGAAGTAGGAGTCTGTTCCAAAGGTATGGTAACCTCTAGGAGACAAATCTGTCCCTCTAGCAGGTTCTGTTAATGTCACATACCAGGTTAAGGCCATTAGAGTGAGTAACCCCTGTACCATTTGACTTACGGATATGCAGCATTTCTAGTAAAGCAGGGTCAAAGATTGCCATATATGCAAGGTAGAGATTGCCTCTGAGTAGTCTGTATGAAATAGAATAAACTGACAGTGATTTCAGATGATCCTCATAGTACAGATGCTGAAGGCCTTGTATTTTCCTTTTGAGAAGCCTTTCTGGTCTCTCCAATTGCTGCAGGTGCTTGGAAAGGTACATACCAAAAGGTGCATTGTACTCAATTATTACCTGATGAGGGAAGCATACAGGGAGGTTATAACTTCTGTTCTTTGGAGGCAATGCACTTACTTATGAGATGAGCAATACAGAATGCCCTTCTTGCCACTGTAGAGACATGGTGATCAAAGGTAAGGTTGCTGTCAACATTTGTGCCCAGGTCTCTCACCACTGAGTGCATACTTAGGGTATTGTTATTGATGTGGTAGTTAGCAGGGCATCACTCTTACTGAAGGGATGATAATACATTTTTTTGCATTGAGTTTAAGGCCATGACTTTGGCAGCAGTCATTTGTTTGTGTAAGACCCTCTTGTAGGATGTTGACATCATTTGGAGAGTCTATGACCACTCCAAGTTTGCAGTCATCAACAAACTTTGTCAGTCACAGACCTTTAGTTATACCTTGCACTTTGGAGAAATAGATTCCAAACAGTAACGGACCCAGGACTGATCCCTGTGGAACACCATTGGTTACAGGTCTTCTGTTGGAGGTGGATTCCCCTATTTTGACTATATAAGTTCTATCAGTGAGCCAGCTAGTGATCCATCTAATGTTATACAGGTTGATACCTAGCTGGGTGAGTTTGTCAATTATGCCTGAGTGGGGAATAGTGTCAACAGCAGCCTTGACTAAGTCTAGGTAGGCTGTATGCACATATTTCCCCTCATCAAGGGCCTTGGTGACTGTCTTGAATAAGTCCACCAGATTTAACAGGCATGATCTCCCTTTGACAAATCCAAATTGAGTAGGATCAAGTGTTTGGAGGTTAGCAATATCTTTGCTGATAAGGTCCATGATAATTCTGTCCATGGTCTTGCAGATAAGGCTAGTCAGGCTAATAGTCTATAGCTCCCAGGGTCAGTGGAAGCATCACCTTTGTGCAATGGCATAATGGTGGCCATTTTCCATTCAGCTGGGATGAAACCAGTGCTTAAACTATGATTGAAAAGAATACCCAATGGCACTGCTAATTCTTGTTTGAGCCCATGTAGGATGCAGCCTGGAATATTATCAAGTCCCATGGATGTTGTGTTTTTGACCTTAGAGAGGACATTCACAACCTGCTCTTTAGAGATACAAGGTAGAGGACAGGTGGTAGGGATGTCTTGGGGTAAGTGTGGTAGGGACAGGAGACTGATGTTTTCACAGAACCTGTTGGCTAACTAATTTCCACTGTCCACAGACTCAGTATATGTGGTATCATTAACTACCAGTTTGGCACAAATCTGGGCCTTTCATTTTAGGTTAAAGATGTAACTAAAGAATGCCTTATGGTTGTCCTTAGTTGAGGAAGCTAATTTAGATTCATAGTTAGGTTTGGAGGACCTCACAAGAAGTCTTATTTGCTTGTTTAAGCTGAGGAGGGAATGTTTCCAGTTTAGGGCTTGCTCCTTTTTACTCTTAGCAATTTCTTCCTCTTATTGTAAAGCCTGTTAATGGCAGTTATCCACCAGACTGGTTATATCTTCCTTGATGAGCTTGTTTTGGTCCTGTCAGGTGTGGCTGAGTCAATGCAGTTGCTCAAGTGTTTGTATAAAGCATTTGCGTAGAACTGGGCATAGTTGCCAGTTCCATCTGGGAGGGTGGTGCAGTGAAGCTATTTCCTGTTAGGTGTTATATTCTGCTTTAGATAAGTTTTTTAGTTTATCTGGTGCTGGTGGGTCAGGTGTGATGGTAACTTTGAATGAGATTGATTTATGGTCAGATCTCTTCAGGGAAGACCTCATAATGGGGGTGCTACAGTAGTTCCCCCATATTGGTAAGCATCAGATCCAGGATGTTGGCACCCCTTGTGGGGGTGTCAACTAGCTGGTCCAGGGCATTGGAGTTAATGAAGTCGCGGAACTTTTGGACAAATTATTTTGAGCATGAGTAATTTCCCCAGTTAATGGATGGGTAATTAAAGTCACCCAAAACCATGGTGATCAGAAGTATCTTGATAGACTTAAGTAGATCCAAATAGGCAGAGTGGCTGTCCTGATTCATGGAGGGGGTCATGTAGTTGGCAATGACTTGAATATGTGTCCTACCAACAGTTAATTGTACCTGAAGTATCTCCAGGGAATCATGCTGTCCAACCAATCTGGAGATGTATTTATCTTTAATGAATATTGATACACTGTCTCCTTTAGTTTTCATGCCATCAGTTTGTAGTCTGAACGTGTGGAAGGAGGTGTAGCCTGATATGGCTGGAGTGGTCTAAACAGCCTTGAACCAGTTCTTCCTGACTGCACAAATGTCTATGTCTTCCAAGGTGAGGATTGCTTCCAGTGGATGTAGTTTCATGTTAAGACTCATAGCGTTTAGCAGCAAAGCTTTGAGGTTGTTCTTAGATGTAGTTCTTACATTTGGAATTTTGTCCTTGAGACACTGCCTAAAAATAAATATTTTAAATGTTCAGTTAAGTACCTTTTTAGCTTCAAATAACTTTCTGTGTCTACACCGCACAGAAAAATATGCAGTATGATGAGTTACTTAAAAGTTTTCATTTTCTTTAAGCTTCTTTTCCCCCATCTTTTTTAGAAGTAATGTGTCTGAGACTGTGATACCCTCTAACAAAAGGTATAAACAGATAAAGCATTGTTTTGTTTCATGTATTATGCTATTGTTATTTACTATGCTTTGAGAGATATTAATTTTATGCAGATTTGTTCAAGCATTACCAAGCTGTTAAGTTAGTAACCTAGATAGTTAATAAACAAAAATAAAACATTCTTACGTTTTTTCCTTTTGGTATTGTAGCCTTTTAGTTAAAAGGTGTTATTTCTGTTGTACATTTTAGGGAATTTTGTAGATTTGCCATCTGAATAAAGTGTGGTTCCCTTTAGATAAGTTGTGTGTGGTATAAAAGAAAAAATATGTAAAATAATTATTTAAAACTTACTTGTCATTTAGTCTCGTCTTCTTTTTGTCTGCTTTTTTTCTATTCATTCCTCTCTGCTTGGCGTTTTAGGGTAAAACCAGTCCAATCCATTTATTTTGTTTGATTTAAAGTTTTGTTAGATGTTAAAAAAGAAACAGCTGCATTCAATGTGTCAAAAGTCTGCTCCATCTAAGAAGAAGATTTTAAGTCTCACAAGAAGCAGTAAATGAACCTTGAATTCTTTCTGCTTCAATTTTATTAAAAGTAAACATTCCTTTCTTTTAGAGTTTACCTCTGACGAGTAATCATTGTCAAATATTATTATATTATCTTGGTATTTGGCAGGAGAGTTTGACCATGCAGTTTTTAGCACCAGTTCCTTATCCTGAGAAAATATAAATCTTACTATTAATATTGTACTTTTATTTGCTTTGCTGGAAGGTGAAGGAACCGCCAGTGACCTGTGGGCTCTTTCAATTATATAAGAAAAAGACTTAGATAAATTCAGAACAGTTGGAAGCCAGGATGTGAGAGAATTCACCATATTGTATTCTTCAGTCTTTTCTGGTAGTCCATAAATATGCAAGTTGTTTCTCCTTGACCTAGTTTTTAGGTCATTTAATTTGTTTGTTAGAAAAAATATTTTGTTTAGAGAGAGACTCAAGCTGATGATCTTGTTCCATGAATCTGCCTTCCATGTCATTTAATGTTTCTTGTATGTCAGCAATCTGAGTATTATGTTACATTATAAATTCATGTAACTGCTCCATTTGTTTTCTGCATTTTTCTTTAAAAGAGCCAAGTTTTTTTGTTCATTTTGTCAAACTTCAAAGATCAATACTGCAAGGTAGATAAAGTTTGTAGGTCTCTCTTCATTGTCTGGTCCTGTGAAGTGTTCTTTTGATAACTCATTCTGTGAAGAAATCTGAGCCCTTTCTGTTGGAATTTTGACAGAAAGATCATATAATTTAAACAAAATAATCCAATGTAGACTTCAAAAGACTGTAGTAGAAGTTACTGGTTAAGTTTAAGAAGTTTAGGAGTCTTGCTTTTTAAAATTGTCTGTCAGAAATATAACTTAAATAAGAGATCTGAGAAAAAAGTTCTGTCAACCTATCAGCATCCTGGCCATGTCTCGAGTTTGTATTTTCTGAAGGATATGAAGTCTGGAACTCAAATGTATGTCATTATTTATTGACTTCAAGTCCTATGTAGCTTGCCATCCATCCATCCATACATAACTTCTTTTTCTCATTTTTGCATGTGGAGTCAGGGTGTCACTTCAACAGTGACAATCATCTAGAGCCAAGGTTTACACCACCAGGTGGCTAGCTCTGTTCCAGTTGTTCTTCCACACCACATGTTCTCAGACATAAACACAATTATCACCAATTTAGAGTGCTCAATCCATCTACTGCATGTCTTTGAAATGTGGAAGGAAACAGAAGCACTCAGACGAAACCCATGTGTACACATTTAGGACATGCAGACTCCACACAGAAGGCACCACAGCTGAAAATGAAACCTGGGAACCTATTGCTGTAAGGTGGCAATGCTCTGTGTAGTTTGCCAGTAAAGCACACATTTTAAGAGGAGCAGACCAAAAATTTGATGCAAAAATCTTGACATTCTGAAGAAATCTGAAGAGTTGAATGGTATGTTTTTAGTGTCTGATGGCTACTCAGCTTATGAGTTCATCCCTTTCAGCCTTTATGATTATCTTACAGTCCTGCAGTATGCTATTTCATCATCATCATCATCAACCCCCTTTTTCCCACTTTATATATGGGGTTGGGGTGTCGTGTCAACTCTCGTCATCTCTCTCGATTCAGTGCTACACTTCTGCCTTCTTTGACACTCAATCCTGACTGTCACAGACCTTCTCTCACACAATCCATCCACCTCTTTGCTGGATGCCCTCATTTCCTCTTACCTTCTTCCTGTCTGTCCCAAATCATCTTCCCAGATTGGCTTCTGCTTTTCTGCACATGTGCCTGAACTACTGTAATCGGTTCACTTTGATCTTTTCTGCAATCAAAGCTACTTTGGTTTCTGCTCTTATGTCCTTGTTTTTTCATCTTTCCCACAGTGCACATCCTACCACCCATCTTAAGCATTTAATTTCCATCACCTCTAGCTTCTTCAACTACTGCTCAGGTTTCTGTACCATACAGCAGTATTAGGCACACCACTGTTTTGTACACTTTACTTTTCAGCTCATTTAGCATTCTTCTGTCATACACTACACCTCACCCTCTGTGCCATTTGGTTGCAGCCCCTCTGATTCTAGCTTTGACTTCTTTATTCAGACTTCCATTCTTCTCAACCACTCATCCCAGATACTTGAAGCTGTTAACCTATTCCATTATGATCCCTTCATCCCATGCGCCTTCAGTTTTGCATTTGTTTCCCCTATCCTTTGCTGATGTTATTGCTCAGAGTCCACCTGTGATGCCACATAGTCTGCATACAGTAACTTTGTTTATCTGTCCTCTCCAACCTGTTTGCTAATGTAATCCTACACCAGTATGAACAGCAGTAGGTTCAGAGCTGATGCACACCCACTCCCACTGGGAACCCCTCTGTGAAACTGAAATCTGTTTGTAATTGAGTCATTGCGTCCTTGTACATAGTTTGCACTAATTTTACCAATGTTACTAGACTTTGAACCACTGCAGGACTGCCCAAATCATAATTCTTGGGACCTTGTCATATACATTCTCCAAGTATAGAAATGTCCAGTTGGCCTAGTTCCTCATCTCTAGCTTCTTCTCAACTGTCTGCCTCACTGAAAACATTGGGTTAGTTGTGTTGCATCTTGATCTGAATCCAAACTACTCAACTCCAATCTTACTTTCTACTACTCTGCTATCCTTTTATCAGTCACCCTCTCCAGAACTTCCATGCACTGTAACAGGAGTTTAATACCTCTGTACTACCCACAGTTGTGGATATCCCCTTTGTTCTTGTAGACTGGCACAAGTATGGTTATTTTCCAGTCATTTGGGATATGCCTTGCTCTCCACACTGCTATGAGTACCCTCAGAATTAATTTCTCCCCTATCTCACCCAGTATCTTTATCATATCTGCTATTACCTCATCTAAGCCTGCTGCTTTCCCTGGCTTGCTTTTCCATAGCGCTATTCTTACTTCTGTGGTGGGCTCCTTTTCTTCTCTCACTATAGGCTGTGTCTGGGTCAGTGCAACTTCTGTGGGTTTTTCCTCATTCAGAAGCTGCTGAAAGTACTCCTTCAATCTGCCTTTGATGCCCTGTGGACTGGTGAGCAGGTTGTTGCAGGTGTCCCTTATGAAAGGTATCTTCTTTATCTTTCTGCCGTAGCCTTACAACCTGGTATAGTTTCTTTGTGCCACATACTGAGTCACTTTCCAGAAGCTGATAGAGTGCCTCTGATTCCCTGTTCTTTGTATGCAACTCCTTTCTTAGCCTCTTTGTTAGCCAACCAGTATTCCTTCTTAGCCTGGTCCATCATTTCTATCTCCCACTTTTTTCTACACCTTTCTTTTGATGACTTCCAGGACTTCTGCATTCCACTGCCAGCTTTCCTTATGTACCATATTGCCATATCTGCCTTGCCACAAATCTGTTCTGTAGTTATCACACATGCTGTTTTGAGGAGCTGCCGTTCTTCTTCCAACTCCACCTATTTCCTCCTCTTCCTGGGGTGCTAGAGCCCTGAGTAATTCCATGAACTGTTATGCTTTCTTTCCAGTTAACTTCCAGGACTTAAGCAATCTCTGTTGACCTTAGAGCGTTCTCTGACCACTGCTTGCAGCTGATTTTGGCAAGCAGTGATTTATGCTGTGGGATGAGTATTTTCACTGAGGATGACTTTGCAATCACTGATTCTACTTCAATGCCTTATTCTTAGTAGGAGGAAGTCTACCTGAGTTGCATGTTGACCACTCTTGTATGTGATCTTGTAACACACTCTCCTTTTGAATCATGTGTTGGCTACCATCAAGCCATTTGCCAGACAGAAGTCCAGAAAGCCTCTCCTTCTTTATTACTAGATATTGTTTTTTTTTTTTTTTGCTTTTTACAAACATGACTGCTGACTACCAAGTCTCCACAATACGAATTGTGCCTATTTTTCATAATTATCCAGGGGACAGTCACTTAAGCAATTATGATAGGTGCTTGGGTCCCAGCTGGCATCCTGGCAATGGGGATCTTTCTTATTGGTCTAACCCCTTCTCAAGACAGGATGCATGGGATCTGTGTCACCACAGGAGCCATAACACCTTCTATAGGCAACTGAATATTCTGACACACTTGCTTGATGAAGGCTACCACCATTTGGTGCCTTGACATGTCAAACACACAATTCCAGACCACAGGCCTGCCTACTTCCTCCAAAGGACTATTACAACCTGTGACTGGTTCCACCCCCCCCCCTCCCAGGATGGGCATGTCCATCCTCCTCTAGCAGCTCCATTAAGTGCTCATGCTATTAATCAAACTCAGGCTGCCTGGGCCATAGTCAGGGCTTTATTGTTCTATGCCATCAGACTGTTTACTGGATAAATTTTGTGTGGTTAAACAACCACATTCAGCTCTTTGTTGCCCCTGACTTGTGAGTGAAGGCTTAGACTCAGCTTGGTGTCTTGCTTATAATACCAAAAAGATGCATTGCTCACTTATACATCATTAGTCTTAGGACTTCTACTACTTGCAAGCTATGTGTTTCTTCTCTCTGTTCTAGTGCCAACATTCCCTCAATTTCTTAAGCAATTGCATATATTAAAATCTGAAGACTTCTGATGGCATTAAAATATGTATTTATTTCTCTTTGCATCACAAGTTACTCTAGAGCCATAATTTACTACTTGAGTGCTTGTCTCTGCAGCAGTTTTTGCAGTTTGCACACAGCTACCAACTCTTCAGGCAGCCTCTAAAACAGTGCTTACTTTTGGTAGGTACATGAGTAGCTATCCTCTCAAACAACTCTGCCTTGCTAATAACTTTGGTATATTAAGACTTTTATTTGTGTGTTCAGTGCTAAATTTTGTTTCCTATCAAAGTTTAAAATAAAAACGCACATACATATACAGGCTTTACTGTTTCCATTCATTAATCACAGGGGCACACCCTTGAGCTTCTGACTCACACATTATTCATAGTTTCTAAATGCATATTTCTAGTGTGTACCACTTAGCTTATTCACTGTGGTACTGTACAAATCACAATAGACCATTTTCAGCCATAATCCAGGTGAAGAAATTCACAAAAAATAAGTAAATAAAACAAAACTAATTCACAAACACAGATTAATCACATAAGGTACAGAGTCCAGCAGATGGCTGAGTATTATTAACAGAGGAGATAAACAAATGTAGATTAATATTAATAGTAAATATGGGAGGTAAGCAGCAGGCGAGAATTGAGGGTGGATGTAGAAGTGATAAGCCGAAGGAGTTGTTAGGTCATGTGTCCAGAGAAAAAGCATTTACAGTCAGATGTTTGATGAAGGTGTCTTTGGAGTTGTACTCTGAAAGTAGGGAAAGAAGAGATTTGTTTAGGTGAGGGGGAGGGATTGCCAGAGAGTGGGTACTAGAATCGAGAAGGAGTGGTCGATTCAGTGCAATTTGATTTGGGGGGCAGGTTGTCTGGAGTGAGAAAATGAATTGGGAGATGTGAAGGTTGTAGAGGTTAGTTTTATTATGAAGTTTGGCAGAAAGAGGCAGGAAGGCACCTGGTTTAAGTCCCTATGAGTAGCTTATCTCTGTAGGTAACTGGGAGACATTTGGCTTTGGAGAGGGTAGTGCAGTGGCATAACTGAGGGGAAAGTTGGAAATGAATCAGCAGGTTTTGTGTTCAATGGACTGTAGAGTGGAGGAACTAATATAAAACTGTCTTTTTGATTGTCTTTTACATTTTGCTACCCATTTCAGAGAAGCTGTACTGTTGCTGGAAAATATGTTATGATTGTTAAAAAAAATTGTTGGCTTATATGCAGACTAGTTTTAGAGGATTCATCACCTATTGTATTAATATTGGCTGATGTACTTCTGGGCATTAATAGATTCTTCCAAACTCCATCAGTGTTTCCTTTTCCAATACAAGAGACTTTTTTATCATAGGTTCAGAGGTAGATACTAGGCTATCTGCCCGAAGGCATTTATAAGCCTAGCCGGAATGTGTTGGCTTTCGACACCCCCTTAGATTACTTCCCTGTGCCTCTGTCCAGCAGAGCCATTGATGTGATCCCCAGGGTAAACTTTCTGGTTCCCATCCACTCGTCAAGGTTTCTCTTAAAGAGGGTTAGCAAGGAGCTCTGCCTAACGTAGATTGGAATCTTGTTCCAGAGCATGGGAAGTCTCTGGGACAGGAATCTATCCCTCCAGCACATCCTATTTATTGTTGTGGTGAGGTTTAGATCCCTGGAGCATGTGGCTCGAGGGGATATGGTTTTCTTTAGGTGGAGCATGTTCGTCAGTTCTGGGTTGGTCATGGTCTTGTATGTCAGGCAGAGATCACCTTTGAGTAGGTGGTATGCAACCGAGTACAGCTGGAATTTCTTCGGTCGAGCTGCATAGGGCATCTACTTGAGGCCAGTGATCCTCTTGGTGAGATACTTCTGTGGTCTTTCCAGTTGTTACAGGTGTCTTGTAAGGTACATCCCAAATGAGGCATTGTACTCTATGATGGGTCTGAGTGCATACTGTGCACTCCATGAGTTAATAAGTTTCTTTTTAACAAAGTTCTGTTTTTTTTTTCTGGATAGTAAAACACTGTTTTAATACTGTCCCCACCTTTCATTAGTTTGCAGTAGCACATCATTAGAATGCTTCAGGGCTTTAATCATGTTTTTACATTCTCCCAGTTCAGAAGCTGTTTAAATACTTACAGAGGGTATTTGTTTACTTGATATGCCATCTTGGTGCATGAACTGCTACTAGACACAATTTTATCTTGAAAGGTATTGAGCATTAACTTGTCTTGTTTGCTGATGTAGATCACAGCTGTGCCATTGTCTGTTTTGATCCTTTTACACTTGTTCCTCAGTGCATTGTACTGTACACATTGGGTCAAAGGCACCAGTCTGGTTGACAAACGTACAACTGCTGTTTTGGATACAGCAAAAATATATAGCTTTGCTCCCTGTAACCATTACTTTATAAAGTCATCTTTGAAATTGCTGCACCTTGGGGTAAAGATGATTTCTCCCCATGCAGTGACCACATCCAGACAAAGGAAATTTGACAAAGTGTGTATACGTAATGAGTTTACAACAGACGCTATGTACCTGAGGTCAATAGGCTTATGGGATATCTGTTTTCTTTTTGACATCAAAGGCTTTGCACAGCAGCAAAATATTGAGTGTGCCCCAGCCCATATTCAAGATACATGTCATTGTCATCCTTTCTTCATATGTGACTTCAGAGGTCATACCTTAAATCAGTTTCTACATTTTTGTAGCATTTTAATTATTTTATGAAGTTCACATTACTGAAATACTCCATCTAAACTTACTATGTGCTCATAAAATTAACTTTTGAGATTTATTCTCATCTAGAAATGACACAATTGTACACAACTATGGATGTTTCTCATACAGTATCGGAGACCTTCTGCAATGAAAAGCTATACTTTGTATATGCTGTCACTAAAATGTAGTCTTCTTTCGGCTTTTCCCGGTTAGGGGTCGCCACAGCGGAACTCCTGTCCGCTAATGATTGGTAGTTGATTTTTACGTGCCGAGTTACCAGCCCTGACACACAATCTTCAACGAAGGTACACCCATTCACACGTCTCCACACAGAAGACGCTCTAGCTGAGAATTGAACCAGACAGCGTCTTACTGTGAGGCGAGAACGCTACCACAGCACCACCACCACTATTCCCAATTTAAAAGATTTAACTTAATGTACCTTCTTTTATAGACCACTGAATCCCCTGGCTATCCCAAATGTCTTAGTATGAAATGGGTAGGAATGTATCCCCACAACTAATACACCCCACAGAGGAATCTAAGTTTATTTACCTTCTCTCCTCCAAATTATGGAACAATAAACTATTCTTTCCCTTAAGTAATATTTGCAAAGAAATTATCAGTACATAAAACTAGCCTGGTTATTTTGATTGTGTACCTCATTAAATATAATGGTGCACACACAGTTTTAACAACAATGTGGTACATCTGACATCTTAACTGTCTAAAATGAATAACGGCAAGGACCCAGACTGAAAACACATAAGCAAAAAGAGAGAAAGTGAGGAAGAGAGATGGGGAAGAAACACAGACTGCATCCATCCGGCTGTTAGGAAACAACTGAGGAACTATTATTATAGTGGTTTCAGACACCAGTGGAATCTAATGTGGAAAAACAAGAGTATATTACAATCTTTTTTTTTTTTTGTAGGAATTCCAAGTTGTTAACCCCCCACAACATACACACACACACACACACACACACACACACACACACACACACAAGTCAACATGACTTCCATATTTAGACTATAATAATCAGGACTTAGTTCTCTAGGCTTCCCTTTGACATGTTTGCTGAGATAAATTGGATATCATGCAGTTTCTGCAAAATACCCAACTAACAAAAAAAAAAAAATATATATATATATATATATATATATATATATATATATATATATATATATATATGTGTGTGTATATATATATATATATATATATATATATATATATATATATATATATATATATATATATATATATTATTATTAGGTTTCAGAGATAAAGGTGCCAGCATTACCCATTTCTGTATTGTATATGAGATATTGATTAGTGTATCATTAAAAAGTATGACATAAAAACATCTGGTAGCAACCGATCTATTTATCCTAACATCTTTAAATTATTTCTTCTTTACAGTGCTGGTTAGCAATGTGCAGGTGCCCTATCATTTAAGTCTGGGAATGGTATGTAAATCCACAAGACTTTCCATGAGAAGCAGAAGCAGAGTGCTAACTCTGCATGGTGTTTTACTAGACTAAAGGTCTACTTCCAATATGTACTGTATTCTTCCGTTCAGATTCACCATCTGTTTGACACACAGCTCATTCATGAAGGCTCACTGGCTCGCTATAATGTGTGAGCACCTTAGTACTCACAGATGAAAATAGCTACTCTATACAGAGCCACATTATATCTCTTCTCTTCTGACAGCAGATTCTAAACAAAGAATGAATGCAAAGTACCCAGTTATGTCCTTTAGGAACACTGGTGTTAAAGTTGCCCAAACTTTATAGACTATCTTTAGCTGAACAAGGAATGCAGGTAAATGCAGGTAGCTCCATTAGCAAGACTGACAGCTACACTGGGAAAAGAACTTTCAATGGAAAAATTACTTGCATTTTCCAGCGTGCGTTTTGCAGCCCAGGCAAGTCTCAATGGTTGCATAAGGAATAGTTCCTGCAGGCTATCTGAGTTGCAGCTTGCAGACCACGTCATAAATAAGGTCTAGGAGTTGTCCAACCCTTGGTATGCAGTAGTGACAAAATGCAGGGTCTCATGTGAACATGGGGTTCCAGTGCAAGGATGAAATAGCCTAAGATTTGCCTTGATAACAATTACGTAACTTATTTTAGAATCTATAGTGTGTATTTTTGTATCGCTTATATATTTAATATTAATTGGGGGGGGGTTCTGTTTTTATGACCTATTTCCATCAATCTAACAGTGCTGGGCCTGTTGGTAAATTAGTACTGGAGGCACACAACACTACAAAGGTTCAACTTTCAAGAGCTAAAGATGTTTGACTGTGAAAACATTAAAACAAAAAGTTACATGTTTTAGCTTTCCAGCAATGTTTAAAGAAATTGCAATTTTGTCTGCCTTTCATGTTGCATGTGACATAGAGCTTTTTTATTTACAATTCTGCTACATTTCAGTAGAAATCACAAGCCCATAGTTTAAATCACAGCACCTTCTTATAGACAACTGACTGAAAGTTCATCTTTTGGAACTTTTAAACCCATGCATGCAGCGTAATTCTTACTTAGATAATACTAGAAAATGCCTGTTTTCACATGCAGCTTCTCATATATTAGCATGTGTATGCACATGTGGACACAAGCAAAGTGCATCTCAGAGTAAAATTTGAGCCCTCTCCCTCCATCTCTCCCTCCATCTCTCCATCTCTTCTCATCCCTGAACATGCTCCTGGTGTTTTAATTCATGTCTAGCAGGCGTGAGTCAAGAGCCTCACTTAGAAATCCATGAATCTTTCTTTACACATCCCCATACAGGCTACATCACCACAACGGCTTCTGAATATTATTCTGGGCATTCAGTTTGCAAGTAAAATATGTATGTCGACTCTCTTGTTTGGGATTTGGGAACATGTGGACAGTGACTTAACATTTGACCAACATGTGGTTGTGGTGTTAAGAAAATCATGCTATATTGTGCTGCTTATAACCCTTTGGCATATATCTGTCCAGGCAAATGCAACAACTTGAATGATCACAGAGGTTCCTCACAGACTGCTGAGAGGGGACTTGTATTTTGTTTATTATGTATCCTCTGACCAAGCATGGATGGATCTACAGCACATCTGCAAGTTAAATGGTATCAGAAATATTCATTCCAAGTGCCTAAACCTCTTCTTCAATTTAAACATGATTTGGAGAGACAGGTATATCTCTCAGAAGTTACCAGTACTCTGCCACAGACTCATCATCCATGTAAAGCAAAGTTCATATCTATCCCTAATAAAGTGTAGCCAGGATCTATGGATGGGAATGAGGAAATTTACCTCAGGACTGCCCCTAGTACTACTTTTGGATAGAAGGAGCATCTAAATGTTCTCTTCTACAATATGGCCCCTATAAAATACTCATTAGTATTGCCCTAGAAGTAAGCACTATCTCACCCAGAACTAATCACTATCTTATAGACAGTATATAGTTATAGACCTTGGATTTGGGTAAGAATAATTTGAACTAATCTAATAATTGGCTAGGCCTAAAATAGCCTGCAATGCAGTAAGCCTAGTATTAACCTATGAACCTATGTGCAGATTAAATTAGGTGAATATATATATATATATATATATATATATATATATATATATATATATATATATATATATTTCAAATACATCTAAAATGGCAAACCATCAACGACAACAGGTTGAAACTCAAAACCCAGAAAATCTTCACATATGATCTGTGCAGGGGAAAAGTCCACTGTGCACTCACATGCCCTGCAAATTATATATATATATATACATACTAACTTTGTACCATGATTTTGTTGTATTATTGTTTAAGATCTTTTGTGGTTGATCTTATAGGTTCATAGGTAAGTACTCAGCTAGCTGCCCTTGTGGGCCATTTTTAGCTTAGCAAGTTTCCTCTTCATGCTCAAAATAACCTATCACATTTGGTTATAAATTGGCCTTACTCATCCCCACGGTTGATATTTATATATTACCTTAGTAAGAGTAACTGGGATCATGGCACAGATAATTTGAGGGGACCCAAGCATGGCATAAAGCATTTATATGCTGCCTCTGTCCATAGTAGCACAGGGTCCTGGAGTAAATTTTCTGTTTCCCATCCACAAATCTAAGTTGTACTTGAACATGGATGGGGATAAAGTTGGTTTCATGTGCTGGAGAGTCTGTTCCACAACAGCAGTATCATCTGCAAAATATACTTGTCCCTCCAATCCATTCTGTTGATGTTACAGAAGAGGTTTAGATCCTTAGACTGAGCATTTCTGATGCTATTTACCTTGCTGATGTGCAGTAAATCCATCAGTAATGAGGCAGAGAATGCCTTGTATGTCAGACATAGGCCACCTCTTGGCAGTCTGTTGGTTACTTAGTATAATGACTGGGCTTTGAGTCAGTCAATGTAGGACATGTTGTTTAGGCCTTGTATCCTTTTAGTAAGGTATATCTGTGGAAGTTCCAGTTTCTGCATGTGTCTGGACAGATGCATGCTAAAGGGGCCATTATATTCAATGACTGGCCTAATGAAGTCTGAGTAAAGTGGGACAATGACAAAGTACAGTTGTGTAAAATCTTACCAATTGCAATAGATGTATTTCTCTTCACTGTTGCAATATTCTAAACAGAAGGGATCTCCCGCCTGGGCAGCCCAATGCTTGGCCAGTATACAAACGCTTAATGAACTTGTATATGCAGTATGTCACACTTATGCTCCCTGCACAGAACATAAGGCGTAAAAGGGATGTACAGATGCAACTACCCAGACCTGAATTGCCCCAGAAGAGGACAGTCTCCATAGGACAAAGGAGTCCATGCACATCCAGAAGAACAAAATGCAGAACAAAAAGGGGAAACCCTCAGCCAGAATGGAATCTAACACAAAAATAAACAGAACAAACAAGAAGCAGTTGGAGGGATCATGAAAACTGCAATAATGAACAGAAGGACACGTACTGTTATGGTAAGATCTTACACAACTGTACTATGTCCTTCCATATCACTGTTGCAGCATGCAAAACAGAAGCGAGAGTACAAAAGCTTAAGAAGCAGAATGGGAGGTGGAAGGCTGAACTCTCAACAAAACCCACATAAAATGGTTTCAGCAAAACCTGCTCTGGACCTAGAAACCATATCCATCTTATAATGCTTACTAAAGTTATGCACTGAAGACCAAGTAGCAGCTTCAAGGATGGAATTGGTGCCCAGCCCCTTGAAGGAGGCACCAGAGGAGGCAATAGCCCTAGTTGAATGAGCTCTAACAGAAGTAGACAGAGATTTTCCATGAAAATATATAACAAAAGGAAATGGCCTTGGATGTCCAGAAAGAGATGGTTTTCTTACAGACAGTCAAACCTGATGTTCTCAGATGAAAGGAAACAAAAAACTGATCAGACTTACTAATGGCCTTAGTTTTATCCAAATAGTACCTGAGCTCTCTGTTCAAATCCAAGGTATGCAGGACCCTCTCACTAGCAGACTGAAGAGAAGGGAAAAAAGGAAGGGAGTTGTACTGACTCATTTATCACCTTGGGAATAAAAGAAGGATTAGTACGAAGGGACACCCTGTCTATGTGAAAAACCAAAAAAGGTGGAATGGCCATAAGGGTCTGGGGCTCAGAAACCCTCCGAGCAGAAGTAAGATCCAGCAACAAAACAGTCTTCCTGATGCAATGTTGTAAAGAAGCAGAATCTGCAGACTCAAAAGGAGCCTGAGTCAATTTTTCCAAAACAAAATTAAGTTCCCAAGGAGGAGGAATAGGTTTCCTTGGAGGCCTAATATGCAGGATGCCTTTAAGAAATTGTTTGACTTCAAAACAAGAATCCAAAGAGGATTCAAGGCAAACAAGCAGAAATGACTGACAAGTGGGCCTTCACAGAAGAATAGGCCAGGTCAGACTGGAGCAACTCACAGAAATAAGAGAGGACCAGAGGGACCCCCACTGAAAAAGGGTTCTGGATATGAACATGGCACCAGACAGAAAATCTTTTCCATTTGGACATATACAGTTTTCTGGTTGAGGGTTTCCTTGCCTCCTGTAAAACCCTGAGCATGTCATTAGAAAAGATGTCCCTGAAGGGGATCAAAACCCTATCACCTACAGTGTCAGTTGAAGAGTAGACAAGTGAAGATGGATGAAAGACCCTTTGTTGAGGAGATCACTTGTGGTGATTGCTCCTGGTCAGATGCATTAAGAGGAGCAACCAGTGTTGTCTTGGCCAAAAAGGAGTCACTAGAAAGATTTTTGTGGAGAATCTTCTGCAGGAATTTTGGAAGTAGAGGAAGAGGAGGAAAAGTATAAGGAAACATTTCCTTCCAAGGCAAATAAAGTACATCCATTTTCCATGTCAAATAACATGGCACACTGGAAAAGAACAGAGGAAGTTGTTTGTTCAGAGGGTGAGCAAAACAATCTACCTGTGGAATACCCCACTGCTGGATAATGTCCAGAAATGCATTTCTCTGAAGCATCCATTCATGAGCCTGCATTTTGGACCTGCCACTAGATTATGCTCTTAAGGAATGTATACTACCTGAAGAGTTAACTGATAACTGAGAGCACCTCCCAAGCCTCAATAGCCATCCTACAGAGGAGGTAAGATGTTGTGCCTACCTGCTTGTGGACATACCACATTACTGTAGTGTTGTCTGTGTACACCTTGAAGGGGCCTGGAGAGAGCATTGGGTGAAAAGCTTGAAGATCTGACTTCTGAATGGGGTCCAGAGACCTTGAACTTTCAGGTAACCAAAAGAAGCTCCCCACCCTATGTCTGAGGCATTGTTGAACAGTTCTTGAGAAGGGACTGGAGGCTGAAAGGGCAGACCTGGGTTGAACGCAAACTGTTTAATCCACCACTCGAACTCCTTCTTTAGACAAGAAAGGAGAGGTACACTGAAATCCAGAGGGTGACAATGCTACAGCCAAATTGACTTGAGGTACCATTGAGGCTTTTGCATATGCGGTCTGGCAAGAGGGAACAGTGGTATAGAAGAGGCCATTAATCCCAGAGCCTCGAGAAACTCCCTATGGCATGGCAGTCAGACGAAGAAGAGACTGAAAGAAGGATGTCAATGACAAAACCTTGGAGGTAGAAGAGAGGCCAAAATTGGTACTGTCTGAATCCTGCATCCTAGATACCCATGATCCTGTGAGGGAATTAGGATGGACTTTTGAAAGTTGATAGTGAACCTCAGACTTTGAAGAAGAGAGATGGTGAACTCTAGATCATGTAGCAGGTGACTGGGAGAAGGTGTCTGAAGCAACAGATCTAGATAAGGAAAAATGTGAATGCCTTGGAGCCTGCAGAAATAATCACAGGAGCTAGGCATTTTTGTGAATACTTTTGGGGCAGTAGAGAGGCCAAAGGGCAAAGCAGAGAAATGGAAATGAAAAGACTACACAAAGAAACATAAACACTTACTGAAAAGAGGATGAATAGGAATATGAAGGTAAGCATCTTTCAGATCCAATGATAACAGAAAGGCCTGGGGTATTAAAAGAGGAAACAGGCTTTGAAGATTAAGCATCTGAAGAGTAGAGACCTTGAGAAAGGTGTTGAGCTTGGAGAAATCCAGGTCTGCAAGTACCCTCCTTTTGAGGAACTAGGAACATCCTAGAGTAAAACCCCTTTCCCCCTCTGAAAAGTGGGAAAGGTTGAATTGTTCCTTTGTTCACCAAGGACCATAGAACCTCTGGGAAAAGAAGACATTGCTCTAGAGGAGTCTGAGGAATCCCTGGAAAAGGAGGGAGAGACTTCCATACCATAAAGTTACCCTGGCAGAAGACAGAAAGAACCCAAGAGTCTAAAGGGATGAGATGTCAATTTGGAAGACAAAGGGAAAACCTCAAGGGATAAATGAACATTGTCTAAAAGAAGGGGGTGAATTGTTAAAGGGAAGCAGGCTTAGGAGATAAAATAGGCTTCTGGGCCAGAGAAATCTGAGATGCCTTAGCAGAACCGGCCCACCTACCACCCTTCCTGACCTTGGAGGCCTGGTGGGGTTGCCTGTGACCAAAAACAGATCTAGAAGGATAATTCCCATGGAATTTAGGAACAGGAGAGACAAAAATATGTTTAAGGTCCTGCAAAGCTTTGCCTTTCTCTTGAAGAGACTTAAACATGTCATCAGCAGCAGTCCCAAAAAGATATTTATTATTCAAAGGAGCATCTTCAACTTGGCCTTAATGTCCTCAGGAAGAAACTGGAGACAAAGCCAAGAAAAATGCCTCATGACAGACTCAAAAGCCACAGCCCTGGAAGGGGCCTTAGCAGCATCATAGCTACACTTAATTGAGTGATGAGCCACTTGAGAAGTAGGAACTAAAATAGATAAGGCAGATGATTTGTCATCAGGATCAGGGAGGTCAGAAATAACTTGACAAGCCTGAGGAATCAAGGCCAGAGTTTACCTAGTCATGTGGGTCTGGTAATTAACAACCCTAAAAGCCAAAGTAGAAACAGTGTAAACTTTCTTAGCAATCCTCTCCATTGCCCTGCTATCCTTATTAGAAGACAAAAGTTTGGAAAAAGGCAAAAGCTTAGACGTTTTGTCAGAAGAAACTGACACCACAGCAGGATCAGCAGAATGACATTTAAATAAAAGATTTACAATCCTCAGAAATCTTATAGAACATCAGATTTCATAGAAACAGGAGGCTGAGAATTAGGAGACTTGGAAGCAGCAATGAAGGTATCTAGTGAGGCAGCCAACAAAGGAGGAACTTCAGATGGTTTAGGAGTATCTACCTAAAACAACTCATAATATCTTCTCTGAATATCAGACACTTGAGAAGAATCCCAGTTGAAGTTTTCCATCATCCGAGCAATTGTGTCCCCAAAGAGCATTTCCTCAGAAGGAGACTCAGGGTTAACAGACTCCTCTTCATTAGGACCATAAACCAAAGCCAAAGGTATCTGTGAAGAATAGGACAAAGACCCCTCATCAGACACTGAATCCTCAGTGGAGGAATCTGATTCCCTAAGCCATTTAGAAGGGCTAGAGGTCCAAGGGGGAGCATCAAGGCAGAAAACAAGACCTGAGTAAACTCTTGCCATTACCTTTGAGAATCCTTAGGATGGACCAGAACATGCTTCATTCTTTTGTCTTTACTTGGAAGTGACATCAACTATAACAAATACTGGAGGTTCCTACCCCTGGCAAGATTCAGTAACAGAATGCACAACCTCTTCACTGACCAGCATCTGAAGAATACCTCTAGGACCCTCCAAGATAATTAACCAGAGTTCCCCATTGATGTCCAGAGCAAAGCCTCAGAGGAGGATGTGTGAAAAGATGGATCCATGCTGGCCTCTGATGGGGTTGGGGCAGAGGAATCTAATGTAGACACCAAATGACCTATAGAGCTATTACCCACTTCTAGAGGGATGTCCAGTGGGTGCTCCGTGACTTCTTGGTGGTCTTCTTACTTAGCAGGACTATCTTGGGGTTAAAGAATTCTGCCATGGTACTCTAGGATAACTGTTAAAGTCATTGGTTTTCATGATAAATGGCCAGAGAAGACAAACAGCTTCCTAGTGTCTTAGGCACAAATGTCTTACAGATACTACAAGAGGTATGGTCGTGGGAAGCACCCAAAGAAAAAAAGACACTGTTTGTGATGATCCTTATCTGCCTCATTCCATGACATTTTCCCTTCTTTGATGACATGAACTCTAGGTAGCAAAATAAAATATAAGACCAAGAAAAGAATAAAATACAAAACCAAGAAAAGGAAAAAAAAACAATGGGGCACTTATCTGGTGGCTAATTATTCAGTACAGCATCAAGGTGTTCAAACCATCTAGCAATAATGGTGATCATACAGGTGGCATAAAAGTTCTGGTTAGTTACATCCATATATCCCTTTTATGCCCTACGTTTTGTGTGAGGAGCATACAGCGCATGCAAGATCATTAGGTTTTTGTATACTGGCCGAGCGTCGTATTACTATGGGTGGGAGATCCCTTCTGTTTAGAATACTGCAACAGTGATATAGAAGAACATCCCTAGATCTGGATACATGCCCTTTGTTTATAAGCTGTGCAATACAGAAGGACTTTCTTAGAAAAATAGATACCGATACCACCAATATAGAGATGGAACAAGGACAAGCAAGTAAGCCTAACGACTCTATTCCTTCATTGGTAGGAGACGTTAGAAGAAAACAAACTGCTAAAATGTAATTCAACCTACTTTAGATTTGTTTTTTCAGCAGTTTCCTTTGCCTATCCGGGACCAGCAGAAATGGACTCCTATCAGAACCAACAGAAAAGGGAAAGTATCAGGAGACCAAACAGTGCTGCCGAACAAAATGCAGAGGCAAGTGAGTCTGAACTTATTGTCAGTTTATCTAAATATGAACTTAATGTTTTTGAGAAATCACTCCTAAATAGAGGGTTATCTTTTATACTCTCTAAAGGAACTGATGTTACTGATTACATTCTTGAAGTAAAAAAGTTTGTAAGGAATGTGGCTTTAAAAATGCTATATAAAAATTACCATGATAATGGACAGGCTTTGTATAAGAAATCAAGTGTGTTTACACCTAACATGCACCCCCTTTTGGAAGCATTTGAACAAGCTTGTGAAAGGGATTTCATACAAATGTTTAATGATGGAAAATATAATACTCAGAACTTTTTTAATTTAAATAAAAATGAACATGAAGCACTTGTCAGTTTGACTAACAATGATCAAATAGTTATCAGACCAGCAGATAAAGGCAGAGCCATTGTTGTGCTAGATAAAAGTTATTATGAAAATGCGATACAGCTAATGTTGGATGATGAGACTTATCGACTAATCAATGACACACAGTTAAATAAGATTATTAATAATGTATATAGTAGCCTTTATGATTTATTAATGTGTGAAGTTATTGACCATGCTCTATACAAGTACTTTCTTGTTGAGTTACCAACTATTCCTGTTTTTAGAGGTCTCCCTAAAATTCATAAAGATTTTTAAAATCCTAAGATGAGACCAATAGTCTCGAGTAGAGGGTGGCTCACTGAGCCACTCTCGATATATATTGAGAAACAGCTTAAAGAAATTGTACAAACCACCAATACGATAAATAGAGACACCCAGGAATTTCTTAAAAGCTTATCTGAATGCATACATGACACGGTAGACTTATCTAACACTTGGCTTGTAACTTTGGATGTCAAGTTCTTATTTACAATGATACCCAATGATGAAAGCCCTGAATTTTTAAGACAACTATTATGTGCAAGGAATGTCACCAGTGCAGTTATGATGAGATGTATGCTATTGTTGGAATTGATTCTAGAGAATAATGTTTTCATGTATAGTGATAAATACTACCTACAGACAATGGGGGTGGCCATGGGAACACCATGTGCGAATTCATATGCCAATTTAGTTATGGCCCAATGGGAAAAGACATACATTATAGATATGGAATATGGAAATAACATCAAGTACTATAAAAGATTTGTAGATGATGTCTTTTTCCTATGGGAAGGGAATGAAGCTGAGTTATGAGCATTTATCGAATACATCAATCAAACAACAAATTTCCTGAAATTTGATGGGAAATGGTCCAAAACAGGAACTGAGTTCTTAGATGTATTTATTAGTAAGGAGAATGATAGATTTACAACACAGCTATATAGAAAGAGCTGGAGAAAAACAGTCTGCTTCATCGTACAAGCATGCTCCCCAAAAACATTTATCAAAACATAGTTATTAATCAAGGAAAAAGGATATCCAATTTAACTAGTGATGACACTATATGTGAAAAGAAATTAGACATCTTGAGTGAGGAATTTGCTATGAGGGGAAAACCCTATTCTAGAAAAAGAGATATTAATATCATGATATTAAATCAAGCGGAAACACCAGATACCCCCATTAACACACAAATAAGGTTGAATATAACATATTCCGATAATAATAAAGTGGTTGATAAAGTGATTAATAAAAACTGGGCCATTTTAACTACAACAAAGAGGTATGCACTATTGTTGGCTTAAAACCTAGATACAGTTATAGTAACAACAAGTCCCTAAAATGGCTGCTATGTTATGAAGAGAGTAAAATGAGCAGGGTAACATCTAGTAGACAAGGGACTTTTCCATGCAGGAAGTGCAATCAATGCTCCTACATGTTAGGCTCCAACAGCTTTGTACATCCAGAAAATGGCAGGACATACACTTTTAAGCATTATGCTGACTGTAAATCCAGGGACTTCATCTATCTAGCAAGCTGTAAGAAATGTGCTAGCTATTATATGGGGAAGACCAACCAAACCCTAAAAGAAAGGGTGAGGGAAGACATTTACACAATAAATCATGAGGATGAGACTAATGCCCTGGCAAAACATATTTTGGAAAATGATCTAAGCCATAAATTGATTGGGAAACATTAAGAACTACACAGAAGAACAAGAGACCAAATGGATAATTAGGATGCAATCAGATAAAGGGAACGGTTTGAATGACAGGGTTTCCATTAAACCATTCTTGAGAGATAGACCCCTGAAACATTGAGTATGCACAGTTATGGAAGAATCGCTCTATAATATTAAAGTGCACTGCTTTAGTGTATTTTTAATCAATAATTTTAACAGATATGTATATTTATAACATATTTGTTTTTGATAAGCACATTGTTCTATTTTGTTTATATGTTTATTTTCATTTTTATTATTTTCATTTTATTTCTATTTCATTTTTATTTTTGTTCCCAGTAATGAATTTATCATGAAATACAAGGCATTTGAATGTATTATATTATATTTATATAAATAGGAATATATTTTATATGAATATATTTTTATATGATTATTTTTAAACATTTATCTCAAGGATTGATGTTCAGATAAATGCTACCATCTAGTGGTGAGTTTTATTATGTCACAAGAATTAATTAAATGGATTTTTGTTGCCTTTTTTTCATATTTAAATGGAAAAGAAATGTTACTACTTAAGTCTGATGAAGGGTTTGGTAGTAGCCCGAAAGCGCTTACTGTTTCAAATCTCTGTCCTAATAAAGAAACTGTGAACTTTAAGAGCTGTGGTGGTACCTGGCGTATTTTACTTGTTTCTGATGCTACAGGTACCTTTATCCTCTAACTACCTACTGGATTATTTGATAGATATATGTTGGTCTAAGGTTAGGTAATTTTCTACATAAGATCCCAAATCCTGAACAATTGGGTCAAATCTTAGGGATGTATTGTCAATGTGATAGTTCCTTGGGGTAGAAGACTTTTCAAAAGACACAATAATACATTTTTTCGGCATTTAGTTTCAGACTGTGATTTTGACACTAGATATTTATTGGAGGCAAACTTTCTTGCATGATTGCTAAGTCAATGACTTCTCCTAGCTTGCAGTTATCTATAGAATTAGTCTGCCAGAGCCCTTTGGTATTCTCTTTTACTTCAGAAAAGTAGAAGCCAAACAGGAGAGGTCCATTCAACATATATAAATATGTGTGTGTGAGTACACACACACACACACACACACACACACACACACACACATGTGTATATATATATATATATATATATATATATATATATATATATATATATATGTGTGTGTGTGTGTGTGTGTTTATGTATATCTATATCTATATCTATATCTATATATATAAAAACACTTCACTAACTTAAAAACTTGCTCGGTTTATATGTGTGTGTGTGTGTGTGTGTGTGTATATATATATATATATATATATATATATATATACACACACACACACACACACACACATGTGTATATGTATATATATATTTTTATATATATATGTGTGTGTGTGTGTGTGTGTGTGTGTGTTTATGTATATCTATATCTATATCTATCTCTCTCTCTCTATATATATATATATTTATATGTGTGTGTGTGTGTGTGTGTGTGTGTGTGTGTGTGTATATATATATATATATATATATATATATATATACACACACACACACACACACACACACACACACACACACACACACACACACACATATTAAACATGTTATAAATGGAGACAAAACATATACTTGACATTTTCATTGTTTTATTATGCTAGAACTTCATCAGAATAGCTTTTTGCCTTTGTTTTTAATAATAAGCCAATGTTCATAGAATGTAGAAGCCCTCCCAGCTACAGCATCTAGCAATATAAACTACCCCTTCAGTTACAAATGTATAAAAAAAATTTGCTAATAGTGCCCCTCTTCAAATGGGATGTTAGTACTGTTCCAAATTCAGTGCATCTACAAGCCTTACTTACATCTATTACATGCAAACAAACCAACTTCACTTCTATAATTACTGTAATTAGTTTTTTTCTAAAAACACCTTTAAAGTAATGTCTGTTAACATCCACTAGATCTTAGCTGCCATGAGATATTTTCCTGTTTTGTATAGTAATGTTTATATATTTCTAATATTAGTTTGGCCCCTACTAGTGGATATTGGAAATAACTTATTAAAATCCAATGATTTTGTACTTTCTTTTTTATTCACGACATACCCCATTAACCAAAACTGGAGGGAATATTTCCCTCCTGTTTTTAATAATTTATTTAGACAATTCAAATAACATATTATATAAATAACTTTTGCCAATAAATAACATAATTAAAAATGTGATTTCTTATTTTACTATTAAAAACTAAGACAAAAACTAAATGCAGGGACTTGTAATGGCTGTCACAAATTAGAATATTTTGTGGTAGCTGGTAGATAATATGGCACATAACTTCAGGAGAGGTGATAATAATAATAATAATGAATTTGAAATCAAGAGGAGGTCAATTTATGTAAAACTTTGTCAATACAGACATTTTTCTTATTGAGATTGGGAAGACGGGGTGGGAGGAGAACCAAGCAAGATGGTAGCAGTCAATACATCTCCTGTACTTAATTATATCTTTTTTTATTTACAAAGAATGAATTGAAGGTTTTATCAAAATTATTTAAAGTATGCCTGCTAGGAGAGTGGATAAGTATAATTCTTGACTAGAAATTGTATTTAGGAAGTTACATTTGTGTTTTGTATTAAGTGGTATTCTTAATTTTAATGAGAAGGACTTGATATTATATAGATAAAAGTACTTAGAATTCTAACCTTTGTAGTACTTTAAATACATTTCAAAATGCTTTTAAAATGATTTTAGATCAATGGTTGACCTTTCAAACAATAGGAAATGGTAGAGTTTAAATATGAATGAAATGGCAGGATTAAATAAATAACTAGAAAAAAATGGTGTTTGTGCCCTGAGCAACCACAAAGAACCACAGTATTAGACACAAATAAAGGATGCCAGTGGTGTAAAATTACTCCTTTAATGTCAAGAACACAATCCTTCCTTTGTGTCTGATACTGTGGAACATTAAATAAATTACATAATTCAAATGATGTGCATTTTACGAAGTTAAACTAAAAGTAGTGGTATTGTTATTGTTATTATGGATAACATGTAAGTACATTAATAAAATTAGGAAACGTTTAGCCAACAAGTCTTGTTATAAAGAAATGACATTTGAAGACATTCGTCTGTGGTATAATAAAACTGATGATCATCCTTTGGATTTATTGAGTCAGGGTTTCATCAGTTTTGAGTTGGTCAAAGCCTCAATGCCAACCTAAACAATGTGTGCTAACTCTAACTCTAAGGCTGCCTCTTCCCCTAGCCTGAAGCACGCACCTTACCTTAAAAAAAACAAAAACTTTCTCTAATACTATTATTATTCAGACAAATTTGAACTGAATTTTAGCAGGGTTATGGTTAAATCAGCATGTTCCTTCATTGACAGGCCCGGCAAGCCAGCACGTAAAACTCTACTGCCAATCATTAGCGGACCGGAGTTCCGCTGTGGCGACCCCTAACCGGGAAAAGCCGAAAGAGACAAAATGGTTAAATCAGCACAAAAGGAAATTTGTTTACCTTTTTTGATATACTGTATTTTGGTAATTTGTTTTGTTAGTATGAGTGGTCCACATGTTTTGTTTCATGTTTTTTTTTTGTTTTGAATATTTAACATGTCAACCTTTCATGCTATAATAATGCATATCTACTGATGTGTTTGTGTGTGTGTGTGTGTGTGTGTGTGTGTGTGTGTGTGTATGTATATATGTATATATATATATATATATATATATATATATATATATATATATATATATATAGATAGATATATATGGGTGTAGGGCAGTGTATCGAACATACAGTGTTCTAACCCCCTACAGATTGACATTCGAACATCAAATGCACTCAGAAAGATATTCTGGTCATGCTCTGGGGATTACCCTGGAGTGGAGTAAACCAATGGCAAGTGTTTTTGTAGGGGGCTTTGCTAATTACATATAACTCTGAGATTGCATAATCCCTGGGGAAAGGAAATATTTCCCTACCTGGGGATTGTTGCTCTGGCACACCTGTTGACCATTTAACATCAACCTACTGTGTGTCAGGGCACTGTACATTTGATACACTGTCCAACACCTATATCTATAGCTATCTGTATCAATCTGTCTAACTATCTATCTATCTATCTATCTATCTATCTATCTATCTATCTATCTATCTGCGTGTGTGTGTATATAAAATTACATGTAGATATAGATAGAGATATATAGCTAGATATAAATATAGATAGATATAGTCACCTCACAGTTAGACGTTGCCCGTTCGATTCTCAGTTAGAGTGTCTTCTGTGTGGCGACATGTGTGAACGGGTGTTTCTTCGTTGAAGGTTGTGCGTTAGGCCTGGCAAGCCAGCACATAAACCTCTACTGCCAATTATTAGCAGACCGGAGTTCCGCTGTGGCGACCCCTAACCGGGAAAAGCTGAAAGACACAAACAAATAAACATATAGGTAGTTAGAGATATAGATAAATATTTAACTAGGTATCTGTGGCTTTAGCTAGCTAGCTATTTATATGTAACAGTGCACAACAGGCTGTTCATCACTTCATCTCATAATACCTATACTATATAGGTATGACGAATAGAAAGTTTAAAGAAAGGATAGGTGACCATCTCTCAGAAATAAGATGGCAGGTTTTAAATAACACTTTATACAAACATATTTTGGATAAAGGTGACGCTCATAGTTTTCAGTTTTTGATATTGAAAGTATTCTACATGCCATTACAGGGTGGTGATATTAAGTTATTGACTGAAAATGAAGAGATGCGCTGTATATTAAAAATGAGAGCATGCATACCCCTGGTCTGAATGGTGCTTTCACTTTAAAACCATTTCTCATATATCTGCATGAGCAAGTTTAATTGTTTGATTGTTTAATTGTTTTTTAAACATGTGACCTTTTAGAGTTTTAAATAGAAGTTCAGTTTATAAGTTTAACATTGCCTGATGAAGCCTGTTGGTGAAAGTTTTATACTTGCTTAATAAATTGATGTTTTTACTATTTCCAGCATCTTGTTTTTTTATTTTTGAAGCTGTATATTTCAACTAATAATACTAAGTTCAAGTCCAAGTCGTCCGAAGTCGCTGTGTATTTTGGTACCATCTCGAAATTCTACTCAGTCTGGTAACATAGAAAATCTGACTCAGTTTTGTAACAAGTACAGTATCTGGGGATTCTTTCAAAACTGGAACATCAGGGATTACATCAAAGTTGTTTGAAGGAAGCACACTGTCCCTTTGGATTCGAACATTTGTAGAGTCTCTCTGGGAATTAGAGTTGTCGGCTCAGGTAATCTTCTGCATCACTGGTTCAGAGACAGGTAACACGTGACTTCAGTTCTGTCTGAAATCCATTCCTTCCGAAGGTATGATGTATGATCTCAGTTCCTCACAAATGTTCTTCATGATTCCCACTCCGTCATATCCATTAGATGTTTGCATTCTCATAACTTCTCCTTGTAGTGGTCTTATCATAGTACACCTTTTGTAACTGACAGTTTCTCAAAAGTTGAGCCTTGACTACTCTGTTGTTGTTTATGTTTGGTACTAATAGTTATTTACTAATTGGTAGAGTTGTTTTAGTCTGTCTGGGCATTAATCTCTGAGAAGGTGAACCAAGCAAGTTATCTCAAGGAATGCTTCTGAGATTAATTAAGTTAAGAAAAACATTGGTATCGGCTCTCTCTTATTTTTCCAACAAATGTTTTGCACTCTGAACTGCAGGTTCAACTAACCAATTGGATTGTGGATATTCAGGACTACTGGTAATATGGACAAAGCCCCAAGACTCAGCAAATTTCTTGAACTTCTGGCTTGTAAACTGTACATTACTGCCAGACATGACTTTGTGCAGACCACCATGGACAGAAAAATGGCTCTTCAATTTTGTAATGACTGTACTGGATGTCAAGTTAGGAAGAAGGTCAATTTCAAACCAGTTTGAGTAAGAGTCTACTAATAGCAAATAATGTTGACCATTCCATTCAAAAATATCTGTGGCAACTGTCGACCATGATAATTCAGTAATCTGGTTTAGATGAAGTGGCTCTTTTTGTTGATGCAGTTTGGTGCAGTTGCAAATTGAGCATGCTAGACTTTCCTTCTCTATATCTTTCGACATAGAAGGACAAACTACAATTGCCCTTCTTTTGGTTGAATCAGTAACTGGGTGACCACGATGCAAAATTTTGATGTATGCCTATTGAAAGGCTTTAGGAATTACCACATTTAGACCTTTCATGATGACTTCATCTTCCATAATGAGCTCATCTTGGTAAGGAAAATACTGCTGAATGTCAAGTGGTAAACTTGTTGTTGTGTTGGCCATACTTGACTGATAACATTTTTCAGCTTCTGGAGAATTGGGTCTGAACCTATGTGATTCCTTAGTTCATCAAGACGTGATGACGAAAACTTTCTGACTTCCATGACTTCAAAGTTTGCTGTTTCATTTTCATGCTGGGTATGCGTGACAAAGCATCAGCAAGGTACAAGTGTTTATCATTTTTGTAAACAATATTGAAATTTTACTTTTTCAATTTTAACATCATGAGTTGCAATCATGTTTGGGTTGTATACCATGTTTTTTTCAAAACTGTCATTAATGTTTGGTGATCAGTCTCTATTTGGATAGGTCTGCCATAAATATAATCATTGAACTTTGAATATGTGAATACTACTGCCAAAAGTTCTTCTCTATTTGTGCACAATGCATCTCTGTCTGAGTTAAAGTTCTTGATGCATAAGCAACTGGTATGCCTTCTTAAAGACATTCTGCACCAAGGCCCTACTTTGAAGTATCACAAGAAAGAGTTACAGGTTTGCGAACATCATGATATCTCACTGTGGGTGGACTGACAATTTTCTTCTTCAGAGTATCAAATGCTCTTTGGTGTTGTTCCAACCAGGACCAGTTTACATTTTTGTGTGTTAACTCACGTAATGGTGCAGAAAGCTAGCTCAAGTCTGGGATGAACTTTCCTAAATAGTTGACCATACCTGGCATTTCAACAATTTGCTGTTTCCTTAGACTGATCTGGTTGTAAGCCAGAACTGGTAAACAAATGCCTCACATAAGTAGTCTTTCAGTTTGAATTTACATTTCTGAGGATTCAGTTTAAGATTTACTTAATGTGCATGGTCTAGAACTTTTCCGAGATTTCTGTCATGTTCGTCTTCACCATTGCCTCCAACAATAATGTCATCTACTATATTAGCATATGGATAACCAGAAAAAATTTGTTCCATGGCACGTTGAAAGACTTCACTGACAGAATTTATTCCAATGGCATTCTCAGAAATCTGTATCTACCAAATGGTGTGCTGAATATAGTTAATAATAAAGATTTGCGATCCAGCGAAATCTGCCAAAAAAAGCTTTTTGCATCTAAGACTGAAAAAAACAATAGAATTTGGCATGAGAGTAGCTACCTCTTCTACTGTATGCATCAGATGATGAGGACACTTAAGTGCTTTGTTTAAGTCTCTTGGATCAATACATATTTGAATATCCTCTGAGCTTTTCTTATGAACTACGACCATGGAGGATACCCATTCATTCGGTTCTTCTACTGGAGTAAGGACACCTAAATTCACCATTTTGTCTAGTTCTGCTTTTACTTTACTCTGCATTGCTACAGGAATCTTCCATGTTAGTCTAACAACTGGACTTAGTTATATATTTTGCCTTTGTGTACTGGGAATGTCTGACTGGGCAGAACTGTCCGTTTTCAGTGGAGGCCCAGGGGAAAAATGCTGCATACATTAATACACAGAAAATACGTAAAACAATATCATATGCAACACACAGCAATAACTGTACACAGTTAAATAGTCAATACAAAATTTAAATGACTTACTTCATGGTTTAACTTTATGGAATATGTGAATGGAAGTCTGCCAAGCTCATCTTTGAAAATATCATCATATTCATTAAAAATATTCTCTGTAAAACTATCATTGTTATTCATACTTATATGGTGATCTTCTTTACTAAATGAAATTAGTCCCATTCTCAGACTGTCTTTGAGGCCTAACAGTGACTGCATGTGTCTTTTGTCTAAGTAAAACTGCAAATCATAGCTGTTTCCAGCAGAATGGCATGAAAGAACTACTGCGCCATCAGTTTGAATCTCTTCACCACCATAAGCAACTGGTTTTGCACACTTTGCTGAATCAAGTTTCTCACCAGCTTTTACTTTAGCAAACATTTGTGCTGATATAACATTGTACTTAGATCCAGTGTCTACTTTAAGGTCTCCAGGTTTCCCATTAATTTGTACAGTACAAACTATTTCACTTTTTGCTGACAAATGATAGTCTACTGTATTAACTGTTTCATCAATCAGATAGACACCATTAACACAGAATGTTTGCTCACAGCTTTTGGAGTTTGCTACAGTCTCTGTCTGATCTACTTGCTTCTTTGGATACTTTCTTTTAACAGAAGTTTGTAACACTTTAGACTTGCAAAGCCTTTTGAAATTATTCCACTTTTTACATTTCTGACATTGCTGACCAAAAGCTAAACAGTTTTCCCATTTAGGTTCATGAATACCTCCACAATTGTAACAGTTAACAATGAGGTTGGGTGTGGCACCCTTTGGTTTATATTTCTTTTTCATCTTAACTTTCTGCTGCCATATACCATCAACATGTGAACTAGCAGATACTGCAAACATGTTTTTCTCATTAGTAAACATATTTGTATGTTTTCCTAAGATCTCATATATTTGACAAATCTCAGTGGCTTTGCTCAATGTTAATTCACTATCTCAAAGCAAAGTCTTTCTCACTGCATCATTATTAACACCACATACAATATGGTCTTTTATCAACTCATCTCTTAGATTATGAAATCTGCATGTTTTTGCTTTATTTCTTAAGTTGGCAATATATGCTGCAATAGATTCACCAGGCTTTTGAGTTCTTGTGTAAAATTTGTGCCTTTCCATTGTAATATTCATTTGAGGGTTACACATTTCTCTAAATGTACATTTTAAGCACTCAGGATCTTCCCGCATTTCAGCCTGTATCACAATATGTTGGTTCTTCCCTCCCCTGCATAGACAGTATGTGCATACACAAATGAACCTTCTTACGCAGTGGCTTCTGAGCCAGCTAAATTGAGAAGTATAAATGCTCTTGTACGTGCAGCTTTATCAGAAAATGCAGTTTGT
Source organism: Protopterus annectens (assembly GCF_019279795.1). Taxonomy (NCBI): domain Eukaryota; kingdom Metazoa; phylum Chordata; order Ceratodontiformes; family Protopteridae; genus Protopterus; species Protopterus annectens. Next base: position 144,023,484 of record NC_056742.1, on the reverse strand, counting down.
ATGAAAATATCATATTCTTGCTCAAACACACACCAATTCTCAGCAATATTATTATCAAACACCAGCAGTTCAGGTTTGCAAAATCCCTCTGCCACACCAATACATATATACCTGGTACTTGTAATATTGCTCAGATGCACAACAATCTCTGCAAAAATGGTTTATTTTAACACTGTAAATACCTCGAACACTCTGGACATTTTGGAGACTTTGAAAAAATTTAGTTACTGTGAAAAAGTCATACATTGTGAAAAAATCTGAACATTTTATCCTATTTGTACATTTTAAACACTTCAGAGATTATTTCAAACACTTTAATCATTATGTCACTATTTTGGACATTTTGAATAACTCTGTAATTATTTTGAACACTTCGAATGCTATGCCACATGTTGTGACTGAAAATCTTTTGAAACAAATTTAAGTACCTTTGAATAACTGCTGACCTATTTGCGAGTTCACTCCTGTTTGTTACTCCACTTCTAGCTGCGTGCCTCATGGTTTGCAGGCTGCTTCAACTTCAAATTCCATTGTGACACCATGTTGCATGTTTCATGTATTCAAATGAGACAGTGAGACTGGGTATGCATTCAAGTCATTTATTATACATAGACACATCAGGGGTTGTAACTGGAACATATAATTCGAACTTCATATGCTTACTGACTGACTCATTACTTCTAACACACTCACATGTGCATCTCCATTTCAGCTAGCACTCGCACTGACTGACTATACAGAATGGCACTAATCTCGCACATACTCAGTAACTTATATGGACATGCTCTCTAACTACAGTGGCTGACTAGGAACAATATACACACTAAATCTAATCTAAAGTGTATAGTGACTGGAAGTGAAAATAAAACTGAAGCCATGGCCATTTTTTGTAGACAAATATTTTTAATTAATTATTCTTAATTTTATTTATAGTGATCTTTTTTTTATTAGATACTAGTTTGATTTTACTCAGAATATTGCTAAATTCACAATATATGATTCTCTCATCTTTGTAGCTTCAGATATTAAATCTTTATATAAATCTTTATATATGGTTATTTCAAATAAGAATGGCATTGAAATAGTAACGAGAGAACTTCTATCAGCCAACTCATTCACTTAGTCAGTGCAGGCAATTTAAGGAAATTTTGGATGTAATGTTATCTTTCAGCTGCATTGAATTTGACTGACAGTTTCTAAGCAAATAAATAGAGTAGCAATGGGGGCAGCAATGGTCCCAAGTTATGCTAACACATCTATCTCAGGATGGGAAAGTGATTTTATTTTTAAAGCAAATACGAGAAGCATATCATTTTTTACAAGAGCTTTGTTGATGACATCTTTTTATTGTGGAAAGGAGTATACATGATGTTGCTGTTTTTATTGATTTAAACAGTACATGTGATTATTTACATTTCATTTGCAGTTACAATCTTCAATTAACTTTTTAGATTTATGAGTTTACAAAGACCACGGATCTCTTCTTGTCAGAATAAGCAAAAAGCATATGCAGAGTAATATGTACATAACTTACAGCAGTATGTGCCCCAAAGCTCTAGTAATATGTACATTTATTACAGCAGTATGTACCTCAAAGCTCTAGTAATATGTACATGAGTTACAGCAGTATGTACCCCAAAGTTCAAGTAATATGTACGAGTTACAGCAGTATGTACCCCAAAGTTCTAGTAACATGTACGAGTTACAGCAGTATGTACCCCAAAGCTCTAGTAATATGTACATGAGTTACAGCAGTATGTACCCCAAAGTTCTAGTAATATGTATGCGTTACAGCAGTATGTACCCCAAAGCTCTAGTAATATGTACATGAGTTACAGCAGTATGTACCCCAAAGTTCTAGTAATATGCTTGTGAGTTACAGCAGTATGTACCCCAAAGCTCTCGAAAGAAACATTGTAAAGGGGCAGTTTGTGACAGCCAGTCAGTTAACTGATGAAGAACACTGATTTGAGAAGAAGAAAGTGCATTTCTGGCTAATTTATTTTGTTCTGGAGGTTCCCTGGTAGACTTGATTGATGGTGTGAAAAAAAGCCAGAAGTAACAGAACTACAAAATGTAAACCTTGTAGGATGGCAGACAACAGCTGTGGTCAAGTGCAAATAAGTATTGCTAACAAAAATAACAACAGCAGCAATAAAAATTATAGTACATCAAAGGCTTTAAAAACTTGTATAGATTAGAAAATGTAAGAAAGCTAGTTCAAGGTAATTGGAAAATTCTTAGCTTTTTCCAGATCATCGTCTTCTTTTGGTTGTTCCCGTTGGGGGTCACCACAGTGGATCATCTGTTTCCATTTCTTCCTGTTCTCTGCATTGTGCTCTGTCACACCAACCACCTGCATGTCCTCTCTTACCACATCCATAAACCTTATCTTAGGCCTTCCTTTTTTCCTGTTACCTGGTAGCTTCATCCTTATCATCTTTTTCCCAATATACTCAGCATCCCTCCTCAGCACATGTCCAAACCAACGTAATCTTGCCTCTCTGGTTTTTGTCTCCAAACCTTCCAACCTGGGCTGACCCTCTAATATACTTATTCCTAATCCTGTCCACCCTCATCACACCCAGTGCAAATCTTAGCATCTTTAACTCTGCCACATCCAGCTCAAACTCCTGCCTTTTTGTCAGTGCCACAGTCTCCAACCCATATAATATAGCTGGTCTCACTACCCTCTTGTAGACCTTCCCTTTCACTCTTACTGGTACTCGTCTGTCACAAATCACTCCTGACACTCTTCTCCACCCACTCCATCCTGCCTGTACTCTCTTCACTTCTCTTCCACACTCACCATTACTCTGAACTATTGATCCCAAGTATTTAAACTCATTCACCTTCGCCACCTCTACTTGCATCCTCACCATTCCTCTATCTTCCCTCTCATTCACGCACATATAGTCTTAGTCCTGCTGACCTTCATTCCTCTTCTTTCTAGAGCATATCTCCATCTCTCCAGGGTCTCCCCCACCTGTTCCCTACTCTCACTACAGATCACAATGTCACCTGCAAACATCTAGGGGAAATAATCACCTTTGTTAGAAAAAGAGGTTATCAGTTGTCAAAACTTTCAGATCTCATGGGCTGTATAAGAGTTTTGTCTGCTGTTATTGTACCATTATCAATGTTAGCAGCACTGAACTGATTATCAAAAAATATACAATTAAGATTCCTTTTGCCTACAATTGTAAGTAAATGTTTGTGGTTTAGACTGCTTGCTGCACAAATTCTGATGTATTTCACATAAGCAGAACTACAAGAGAGTTGTAACACAGAATTTATGAATACATGCATACAATTTAAACTTGTAATTTGGGCAATGCACTTTTAAAACAAGCTAACGTGTAGTGATGCTAAAAGTTTTCTAAGTATTTGATGAATCAGAAAAATGCTAATAAATGCTAAGGATGAGTTAGATTGAAGGGAATTTTCATGACAAGTAAGACTGAATTCATGCCATTATCTTAGGTTTAATAAGAAAGAAATTTTTAAATGTATTTGAAAAGGGAGTAATTGAGACATTGATCGTGAGTAAAGTCATGTGATTTCTGTTAAAAATATTTTAATTTGGTACTATTACCAACCAGCCATGTATAATTTACCTCATTTAGTTTACATACCTCTAACAAATAAACTTAGTTTACTTCATTTACTTAAAATATCTCATTGTATCACTTCTATCTGAAGAAGTTCCCCTAAAGAACAAAACTGCTTACTCATTGAATAAAGTGTATTATTTTAGCTTTATTGATGTTTTATTTACAAAAATTAGAACACCCCGATGTGTTTTTGAAAGCTTTTTATCTATTATTTAAATTTGTTAACCATGGTTTACATTGATCAAAAATGACCATTTTCAGTCACAGCCCAGATATGATAAGTGATGCAAGACTGTAAGGAGTTTACATTACAAGTATATACAATTATTAACAGCAAACAGGTTGATGTAGTATACAACTACAGTAAGGTCAAAACAGGGCGAGTAATACAACATTCAAAGTATAAGAGGATTGGATATGCAGATCAGTTGAAGTGGTATGAAAGATGTAATATTGATTTTACTATAGTTTATGAAGGTAACGTAAGAATGGAAGGCAAAATTAGATGACAATGGAGTAAGAAAAGCAACACTTTCATTTGGCAAGGTTTTGGAGGTAGGTAGGCCTTTACCTGTGTTTCGAGTACTGGGTAGCAAGTAATGTCTTTGATTTGAGAGGGAATAAATCCCCATGATTTAGAACCAAGTATGGAGAAGCAATGATCTGTGCAGTGTGTGTACATGTGTGTGTGTGTGTGTGTGTGTGTGTGGGGGCAGGGATTGAGGGGCGATGTGGTTCTAATTTCTGAGGGTGTAGGCGGATGATTATCTAATTAGTCTAGCTGTTGAGGGACAGTATGTTTGGTTACTTAGCAGTTAAAATAATAATATGGAAACAATAAAACTAAAATAAGCACTAGTAATATGGAAAGATAAAATAAAATAATTCATACTTGTACATACTCTATAATGAATGTGAATAAAAGTAGACAACATTATATACTTAGTCCAGGCTTATTGCAAATGTAAAATGAAAGCAAAAGATTACAGGTCCTCATTAACTAAGTGCATAGCTAACCTGGATGCTAGTAATTTTAAGTTATACATAACACTGTTATCAGGTTAACAAAAAGATGAAGAAAGCAAAATGAAATGCTTACATTCACATTTCTAACAAGGAATAAAGTAAACAAGAATGAGTGGCTAGAGGAAATTGTGAGTCAAAAGAAATAAAAATCATTGTACTCTTATAGTTTCATCTTGAGCTGTCTTTCGGAACGCTAATGAGAATTACATTTATTTTATACAGAAAAAGAGGATGTCAAATGAGAAAAAAATATATATTCCTAGAAACGGCTTCAGGTTTACTCTATCAAGAGTAGACAGGGAACCAAGCCATTTCTGTATCTCAGATTGCCTGTAGAATTTTGACTGTTTGCTTTTAGCCAGTGTGCTAGTTTGAAGTTTTTCATGTTTTGTCAGTGTTGCTATAAATTGCTTAGTGCTCATTTGCTATGAGTTGCTGCAAGCTGAATTTTGAACCTGTGAATTATAACCTATTCTACTGGATTTGACTTATTTCTACCCGACTGACTAAAATACCAGCCCTGCAAGATTTAGGGTAACTGTTGTTTTTTTGTTTATTGTTATTATGATTATTATTATTATGACTGCTTTTTATTGAAACTGGCTTTCTGTCTCTGTCTCTCTGTGGTTATGTCTTGCTAAGCCAATTTCAATAAAAAGTATTCTAATAATGACAGAGGGACAATATTTTCCACTTTAAGTAAAATATTGTCCCTCTGTCATGACATACTAAACTCCATGGCTCCATCCAGAAATATTAGAGTAAAATCAAACTGTGCCCCCGGCTCACAAAACACACACACTCCATCATGCATAAGAAGGACACTGCCTGGAAAACTTGGGAAAAATAAACCCCCTGGCCTGCTCCAACATTACAAAGAATGTGTAAAAGCAGAAACTGATCTCTCCACGAAACAGCAAGTAACAATTTCTCTTGACCAAATAATGAATCCAATGAAACTTGTAACGATAAAAATAAAATAGAATAGACCTTTTATTTAACAAGTGGGATGATAAGCGCTTTCGCGTGGATACAACCACGCTTCTTCAGATAACATTTACACCCACTAGCTTGCTTAAATAGTAAAATAATTAGCCAAGACAATAATCTAATGACTAATTAATTAATACAATTAGGTATTTAAAGGAACCAGTATTAAAATCAACATACATTACTATGGTTTGTAAAAACAAACACCCAGACAGACAAATGAAGACATTGGTTAGTGCCATAGTTATAAAAATGTCAGTTCTCAGATATACTACTAAGTAAGTTGAACTTATAAAATACAAAAACCTACTTATGAATAAAATGAATAAACGAAAATTCAAAATTAATTTCAGCACAAGACTGAAATAAAAATAAAACAAGACAAAGTGCAGTGTTGCATAGATATTAGGTAACTGTATGAATATATGCTGAAAGCCCATGGTTTAAGATAATGCCAAAACCTAATAAAGCACTTTTTTTTTTTGAATTTTTTGAACATTACAAAGAACTTAGAAATACCTGTAAAAAAGCTAATTACCAAGGATAAGAAATCATTCTTCAACTCCAACCACTGCAGCCCAAAAAACAAACCTAAGAAATTCTGGTCCACTGTCAATAAAATTCTCTACCCAAGTACCCCTCCTACCACCAACCCTTTCTCTCAAAATGCTGCCACTGAAACTGCTACTCTCTTAAACAACCACTTCATTGAAACAATCCAAAGACTAACCCAACCTCTCCCCCCTGATCTTCTTCCTCTAATACCTTCTCCTTATAACCTGCACCCACTGCATTTATCAAACACCAACTGAATGCACTTAAACCTTGCTCCCCCACTGTTGACAATCTCCCTCCTTATTTCCTAAAAATTGCTGAAAATTCTATTGCCTATCCAGTCTCTATTCTTATTAATCATTCTATCACTGAGTCCATAGTCCCTAATTTATGGAAATCCTTTTACACTATCCCTCTTCATAAAGGAGGTAACTCCACTGAACCCTCAAACTATCGTCCCATTGCTATACTATCCCCACTCTCCAAAATACTAGAAAAATGCATTCATTCCCAGTTACTTAAACACTTGCTTGACAACATCCTAACTCCCACCCAGAATTGCTTTTGACCCCACCACAGCAAATCTACTGCTCTACTCTCTTTCACCCAAACAGTAGCAGAAGCCCGTGACAACAATCTACTTCTGTCCTGTCTATTCCTAGATATCTCAAAGGCTTTTGATACAGTCTTTCACTTTAAACTGTTAACTAAACTGTCTAACCTTCACCTTTCCATCCCCTCTTTAGCCTGGTTCTCTAGTTACTTATCTAATAGACTACAATCTATATGCTGGCAAACTGTGACTTCCCCATTTCTACCTGTCAACACTGGTGTTCCCCAAGGCTCTATTCTGGGTCCCCTCTTATTCAATGTCTTCACAAACAACTTACACTCTGCTACCAACATTTCTACTCTCCTACAATATGCTGATGACTCTGCCCTTATCACCACTGCCCACAGTATGCCTAAACTCCTCTCTCAAACTCAAGAAACTTTCTCTTCCATCGAAACTTGGCTTACTGATAATCAGCTAATATTAAACCCCAAAAAACTAAGTTTCTACTTTTTCTTCCTAAAATTCTATTACAGCACAAATCCTCTTTCACCATTACCTCTTCTAAAAATACCATCATCAAACCTGAAACACATGCTAAACTACTCGGCGTCACCATAGATGATGAACTCAAATTTGATAACCATATAAATCACTCCATTAAAAAAAACACCCAAAACTTGGCTTCCTTTACCGTAATCATAAATTTCTTTCTCCCTCCTCCATGTCCTCCCTCGCCTCATCCCTAATCTTACCCTGTCTCCATTACGCAGCTCCAGTCCTTCCCAACCTTCAGTCTACTCTGCTCTGCAAACTACAGCAAACCTACAACAAAATAGCCAAATTTGCTTCTAATCTCCATTATAAAACCCACCACTGCCTTGCTCTTAAATCTCTGAAATGGCCCAAATTCCCTAACAACTACTCCTTACACAAAGTCATATAACACACTCTATTATCTATATCCCCACTTCTTGTCCTTCCATCTCCAATATTGTATCACTTTATAACCCCCAAAGTCAGCTTCGTACCTCTGACAAACATCTTCTGAACATCTATTAACCTACAAAAACATTGGGAAGTCACTATACAAGTACTCAGTTGCACACCACTGGAACTCACTCTTAATATGAGGAATATCCCATCTAAGGTCCAATTCAAAAATGAACTTAAACACTATCTACAAAACACCTGGTCCTGTCCTTGTCTAGCTCCTGACTCCCTTACTCCCTCCTCCTCAAACTACCTTTTCTCTCATTATTACCTCGCTCTCCTGTACCCTCTCTCCACTTAGTTCTGCTCTTACTACTATAAAACTACTCCCACTACTCATATACAGTTTTCTTCACCCATGTTATCCTTATTTGTTTACTTTACTGACATATTTAGAAAGCTTTATTAATCACAGTAATCTTAATTATCTCCATGTTGTTTAAAAGATTTTGTTTTATGTTTGTTTTATGACTTCTGGAATGTAAGCTGTTTTCTCAGCTGACTGTAATTGCAATCTGGAACTTTTCTCCTCGAGTCTCCACTGAAAATGGGCCTTGGCTCAGTTGGACCAATCCGGTTAACAAATGACAATAAATAAATAAATAAATTAGCAAGACAGTGGAAAAAAATGCAGAGCGAAACTTGGCATTTTTTCTGCTGTCTCACTAATGGCAACATTACCTCATTACCAGAATCAACAAAACCAACTTCAAATGCTTTTCTGAAATCAGCTTGTCTGTGTTTCTTTTGCAAAGTTTTTACTCTTCTTCCTTATTTTTTACTTTTTAGAGTGACTCAATAAAAAACATTCTTTACTAAAAAATCTTTTTTATATTTTTATTTCTACTTAGTTTACTGTGATAGCTTTACATTTTAAAAATTGTTTCTGGTTTATTCTAGTTACAGTAAAGAGGGAACCAAGCCATTCCCAGTTCTGAATAGTTGTAGAACATTGAAGAGTGTTGCTTGCTATTGGCCAGCGTGCTTGTTTAAACTTTTTCTGGCTTTGTCACTGTTGTGATAAATTGTCTGTGTTTGCATGATGCCGCACTTAGCGCAGTGGGGTTGTAATATGCACTTTATAGATGCAAGCATCTTGATTGACATCTGTCTTAATGCCAACTTCCTCTCCCTAATCCTATTAGTTAGCTTGGCTGGTGATACTTAGAAGTGCAGCCAGATACCCACAGTTGCTTGACAAGCTGTATTATATAATATGTATCCTGCTAGTAGCCTCTAGCAGCCCACAGCCCACAGCTGATCTATATTGCAGTAAGTAGCCCACAGCTGCTGTTCGCTGCACAAAGCAGCCCATAATTCCTCCATATAACTCATACTGTACAGTAGCATAGTGACTCTGTGCTGTCCATTGTCATAGATGCAACTTGATCAAATTATTTAATTTAGTTTATTTAGTCAAGCAGTGTTTGTCTACCAACCATATTTAATTTACCTCATTTAGTTCCTGCATCCCAACAAATAAACTTAATTTACTTTAGTTAATAAAATAACACATTGTAAACCCTCCATAAGAAAATTTGCATAGCTACATTCCTCCATAGTATAACCCATCAACTATCTCATTAACTGCATATAGTACTCTGTGCAATCCTAATTAATTGTCAGTGTCTCAGGACTAAGATGGAAGGTCCGCCTGCTTATGTTCATATACCATGAACTCTTATTTAACACGAAAACCTATTTTATGAAAAATGCAAATATTTAACAAATACAGAGGTCTCACATAGATTGTGAGCAGCACATGCACAACCACTGGACTCTACATCAAAGCATGCTAAAATGTCTTATGCAGAGGCTGTATAAACATCATTGTCAAAGCCTTGTAGACTCATGAAGACTAGGTCTTAATGAAAAACTAATACCATATCACCTTCTGACAAGCTTTCAAAAAAGAGTCATCAGGAATGAACTTATCTCAAATCCAGTACACTAAGCCACTCTATAAATAAAAATAAAAATATTTAGGTGATCAGTGACTCATTAGTCAGGCGCACTGATTATCTTCTCACTAGGCTGGACAAAGACAGGGTGACCATAAGTTATCTTCCAGGAGCCAGTATATCTGATATTGTAAGGGTCTTTAAGAGCCTTTCACCTAACAAATATGACTATGACATGGTGGTAGTTGGACACAAAACCCCAAGGAATATGCAAAGAGACATATCAGAACTCTCTGTGCATGTCATAACTGCTGCAAGACTCTAGTTCTGAGTGGAATCCTTCTTTCACCAATATTTCAAGCACGGGCATTATTGCCTTCTAGCCTGCCAATATACCAAAGCAGTTGTTGTCCCCACAGTTTGTCCCAAGTTGCCCCAATTAAGGTGAATGAAGTTTGTAGATGTAAGGGTTTATGGTAGTTAATACCGACTTCCTCTTTCCAGGAGGAACATGAGCGTCACCCCAGGAGTGAATTTGTGGTCACCCATCCATTTTTCTAGATTGCGTTTGAAGAGGGTCATAGACATGCTCTGTTCCATGTGAATTTTGAAGTTTGTTCCAGAGAAGTGGCAGTCTCTGGGAGATGTATCTATCTCTCCAGCATGTTCATGTCAGAGGCTAGGTTAAGATCTCTGGAGTGAGTGACCCTCCTGCAGTTTAATTTATGAAAGTGTAGCATTTTCATCAGGGTCAAGTCAGAGTTTATGGCTTTATTAGTGCATTTTGCCTCTTGAAACAGGTAGTCTTTCAAATTATTTCTAAAAGAATTTAAGGTAAAGACATGCTGCGATTGAATTATTGAATTGCCATTAAACTGCTATAGAAATGATTAATTTTGCTGTAAAATATTGTAACTGCTGTGTTTCACTATCCATTTCTCTCATCCCCTACTTCTCTGTGTTGTACAAATTAGGTGTGTTTTGATACTAGACCTGGGTCATGGCTGAAAAGCGTTTGATAACCAGTTCACTCACACAGTTATTAAATTGAAATAACTAAATAAATAAATAAATACGGTATTATAATTTGTCACATATGAAGGCAGGTAGTTCCATAGAGGAGGTCCTATTCGAGAGAATGCTTTTTCACTAACCACTAATTTATATCAATTTATTTTATTTATTTATTTATTTAATAAAAATAAATAAATTATTGGACGCCAGTGGTTCTTGTGCAGTATGTCACAGTGATGTGTCCTACTATCTGCAAGCAGGGTGACTCTCCAGATTCTGTATTCTGGAATCTAAAGCTTGTGTGTGTTGTGGGTTGAATTTAAGCTAATGAGTAGTAGGGAATATTCTAGTTTAAGGATTGAAATGTTTTTGGCTAAGGATGTTCTTGTAATAGCCACAAAATAAAATGCCCAGTAAAAAAAAACAATAAATACAACTAAGGGCATACAAAAAACATGCAGGTGGCAGTCTGGGTAAATCCTTTAATACAGACACACAAGCAACATAAATGGTTAACAAATCACCGTGTTTTTGTCAGCTAAAGACTTCATCAGATGTACACCCACATAAGAAATCAAAGCTATTTATACCCTCATGTCATCATTAATCAACCAAACCAAATTAATTCATTTCATGCATTGACAATCATATAACTTTTAATACTTTTAATAGTGTTGTATATCTGTATATCTATATATATATATATATATATATATATATATATGTGTGTGTGTGTGTGTGTGTGTGTGTGTGTTTGTGTGTGTGTATGTATGTATGTGTATATATTAGTATATCAATATATTGTCTATTTGTTTTTAGCTTTTTCAATGTTTTAACTATTGTCAATGCATGAATTAAATTAATTTGATTTAATGTTCTTGCAGTAGAACAGAGCATCAGTGTAGATGTGTACTTTACGCGTGACTGTGTGTGTGTGTGTTGTGAAGTTAAGAAGGGGCTCAATGTAATTCCAAGGTATTTCTGGTCTTTTGCATTATGAATAAATTAATATTTTTAAGTTTTTTAGCTTGATGAAGGTTGAAAGCATTGTTATGGTAACATTGTGTAAAAATAAAGAAGATAGGATGTTTAACTTGATAAGATGTAACAAAATGTATTTGCTTAAAAAAAGCGATAAGCACATATATACCTACAAAAATAAGAAAATAAGTTTCGTGTTCATGGTGGAAAAATGACCCACACAGCTAAAATATACATTTAAGTGTTCTGTTGGCTATCAAAGCCGTAAAACACTTAGTGAGCGCTGTCAGGAAGAAAGTGTAGCGCAGTCCCTTCTGTTCAATCTCATCTTCCCGTGTCTCTCAGCTGTCTATATTTTCACAGAATCTCCAGATTTTTAACTCATTTATTTAGTCTGTTCTTCATAAATTCCATGGTTTTGGGATAAATTACTGAGGATTGGTGACACTAAATGACATGCATGTAGGTTTCAGACTTAATGTCCATCAGGAAAAGCAGGTGAACACACAACCTATTATTCTGGCAACTTTCTAAGTTTATTACGGGAAGTCAGGACATATGTTACCAATGGACAACAGACAGAACCAAACATTTTATTCTCTTGCTGTCATTTGCTGGTCAGTACTGACAGATGTTACTGTCTAGCTCAAGACCTGCTCTTAACTTAAGCAGGGGGTGCTTAACATTTGTTAAGGTTGGGTCTCGCACCAGTCTAGCACTTAACTAATTTGTCTTTTTCCCAAAATCAGAGCACAATCACTGTGCTCCATCCACTACATCAGTGTTATATAAAGCAGAACATTTAAAGTGGTAACAGTTTAAGAAGCATTTAAAATGGCAATATAAATGCTAAGCTCTTATACACAAATAATACAATGCTAGCATTTATGACAGGAAAAACATTTAAAAGTCAACCGTTTGGAGCAGCAATAGAATGAAAAGTTGTTTGCAACAAATAGCAGCAATAAACAATTGTATTTATAATTAATCATCAAATTCTGTTATTTATATATATATAAAAAAGGACACTGCTTCAAAAATCGAATTATAGTAAATACATCATTAACCTCTTAATAAATGACCACTTTCTAGTGAGCTCTTCCTTAATTACTGTTCTTGGCTATTTCTCTAAAATGGATTAATATTTTCTATGACAGGGAATATTACTGTTTTGACAAACTTATCTATAAAACTACCTTTGACTAGACTCCTGTTCTCAAAGTCAAAGGTGCAGCTGTATCTTTAATACTAATGAAACTTTTAATACATTTTAATTTTTTTATGCTTCAGCTTATAAAAATATTTAAAAAAGATCAATTTTGTACAGAAACACATACTCTTTATAGATCTGAAATGACACCAATATTATATATCTATGTTTTTGCTATCTTTTATTTATTTTACTTTAAAGAGAACTGAAAGCTACATGTATTTTCAGCTGACTGACTGATTGTTGCGGCTTCTCATTTTCTAAAGGCCAGTCTGAACTGAGTTTCACCCTGACTTCAAAGAGCAGTAGTTCTCTACTAATTTAAAACTCTTATACAGTTTTCAGCATACGACCTAGAGTACTCCACCCTTTATCATTTTAACAATTGTAATACCTTTTAAAGGAAGCGTACAACAAACTCTTAAATATGCACGTCTGCTAATATACATATAAATATACATATTTTGCTGTAACAAATAATATCAGAAAATATTTTTTTGATAAAGGGGTATTATTTCTGGTTCTTCTTTCATCAGAATAAAGTAATGACATGATTCAGATACATTCTGTGTTTTTACCTGAAAAAATGCACATGTATGTTTGTTTTTGTTGTGAACTGAATTGCCAAAACAGAGCACCCAAACAGCAGTGTAAGACTAGAATGAAAGGTCATATTTCTGTAACCACACAAAATATTACATTTCTCATGATAATATGTCGTGATTCTTCACTATAAAAATGGTTATTTAGTGTATAAAGACGTGTGCAGAACATTGTAAAGGCCAGACTGACCTGAAAATGAGAAGCTGCAGCAATAATCTGCTCAAGCAACAGAGACCTCCAAAGCAGAAATGGAAGCAACCTCCACCCCCCAACACAACCCAAATGACACATAGCCCACAGACTCAGTGTGCCAATAAACCACAGCCCAAAAGGCAAACCAACGTATCCAACACACTAGTCATAGGTGACTCTATAGTCAGGCACACTGATGTCCCACTCACCAGGCTAAACAAGGAGAAGGTTACTGTCAGCTGCCTGCCAGGTGCCAGGATCCACCACATAACACATGCACTCAGGTCACTCCACAACAAGTAGAAATATGACTCTGTCATTGTCCATGTTGGTATGAATGACCTGAGAAGTACCTCCCTGGACTACATGAAAAGAGACATGGAAGAGCTCTCCGATCTTGTAACCCAGGCAGGTATGACCCTAGTCCTGAGTAGTATCCTGCCATCACCCAGAATGATACCACAGTACAAGGACAAAATGATTAACTTCAACAATTGGCTAAGCTTCTGGTGTCATTCTAAGGGGATCCAGTATCTGTCTGCCTGGGATGACATGGCCGACAGACCACGGTGCTTTGCCAGAGATGGCCTGCACCGGTCGCCCCTGGGATTCCAGATACTGGCTAAGGCTCTTGCCGCCCCCTATAGTGCCTTTTTTAGGCAAGGTTCAAATGACAAATTCACCACCATAACAGGAAAAGGCAAGCAAAAACTGAGGGTAATGCTACTCAAGGCTAGAAGTCCAAATCTCAAAATGCACTCACACGAGGCACTCCTTAAAATGGAGAACATAAGATATCTGTGCAGTGCCTGAGACTTGGTTCAAGAATCTAGAGAGCACCCCTGCATTACCAGGCTATAAATCATACCACACTTTTCGGCCATCTAACCTGGACCAGAACACCAAAGGTGGAGGTGTGTCCATATTCATTAAGGATATCCACACCTCCAGACTAGTTGCGCAGTATAATGCATCCGAGGTTATCCAAGTGCAACTAACTCTGGGCAAAACTGCAATCCAAATTGTAGCTTGCTACAGATCCCCCACCATGCCCCAGGATTCCCACTCCTCTTTTCCTGATATACTGGAAAATATTAGGGTTCAACCAAACACCCTAATAATGGGCGATTTCAACTACACCACCATAAACTGGGAAAACTACTCATGTACCAACTCCTTCGCTCAACGCTTTCTGGAATTCATAAATTCAAATGCCCTGAATCAACTTATCCACACCCCCACCAGGGGTAACAATATCCTAGACCTAGTCATTACCAACATGAGTGACTGGTGTTTCACACCTGAAGTCAACTCCTCGTTGGTCAGATCTGACCATAAGCTAATCACCCTAGATATCCGCATCCCGCCTCCACCCACCATTAAGGAAACCACAGTAAAACATTCATCCAAAGCCAACTTCATGCTTCTTAAGACAGAAGTGGTGAACTTCATGACACCCATGCAGATGGACAATACAGTTGCAACTGCTGAATCATACACAAATGCACTCTATAAGCACTTACACGAGTGCATGGATCATAATATCCCAAACAGAACCAAGACGCTATCCTCCAAAAAAAGGAAGCCAATCTGGTGGTCCTCTGCCATAAACAAACTCTACAACAGAAGGAAGAAACAGTTGCAAAAGAGAGTAAAATCCCATGAGTGGAGGAGCTCCCTGGTAAGCCTCAGTAAGAAGCTGAGATCCCTTATAAGATCCTCCAAAGCTAGCTACGAAAACAAAATTGCCACTGATTCCAAGGGCAGCCACAAAGCATTCTATAGTTATGTCAAGAATCTCAATGGCAACACCCAGATCTGCTCTGAGTTACAGCACAACGGCATGAAAATTACAGAACCAACTGATATTGCCAACATCCTGGCAGATCAGTGGTAACTTTACCCCTCTCTCACACCCTAAAGGGACCATATCTATACAGGAAGAATGCAGTGTCCCTGTAATCACATCTATGCAGGTAAAAGCTGTACTCTCTAAAACCAAAAACACAGCATCCATGGGACCGGACAGCATCCCAGGCTGTGTTTTACATGAACTTCAGAACGAACTGGCTCCTCACCTAAGCACCATGTTCAATTATAGCCTCACATCAGGCTTTGTGCCCACTGAATGGCGCACAGCAAAAGTTATCCCACTCCACAAAGGGGGAGCCACCACTGATCCTGGGAATTATCTCCCTATTAGCCTGATGAGCCTGGTCTGCAAGGCCATGAAACGTATCATCATGGAACTCATAAACAAAAACATTGGTAACCTCCAAACTCTGGAACCCACCCAGTTTGGGTTTGTGAAAGGCAGATCATGCCTTCTGAACCTGATCGACTTCTTTGAGGCAGTCACCAAAGCCATAGACGAGGGTAAGGTGGTTCACACAGCCTATCTTGACCTCACCAAGGCTTTCGACACCATCCCCCATTCTGAAATTATAGCTAAACTCACTAAACTAGGTATAAATCCCTATGTCACAAGATGGGTTGCCAACTGGCTCACTGACAGAATCCACACTGTAAAAGTTGCAGACTCCAAATCTGACTTCAAACCAGTGACAAGTGGAGTACCACAGGGTTCAGTCCTGGGTCCTCTCCTGTTAGAAGGCCTCTGGCTAATGAAGTTCACAGATGACTGCAAACTAGGAGCCATAGTCAAGTCCCCAAATGATGTGGACATCCTACAGAAGGGCCTCACTGAGACAGATGCCTGGTGTCAGAGGCATGACCTCAAGCTCAATGCCAAAAAGTGCACTGTCATCCCCTTTGGTAAAAACTCTGTACCCATGAGCTACCACATAAATGGCAGTCTACTTAACTCTGAATGTGTGATAAGAGACCTTGGGACCCAAGTGGACAGTGGTCTTTCCTTTGATAATCACATCGCCACAGTAGTCAGGAAATCCTTCTATGTGGCACACCTCATCACAAAAGGGTTCTCATCCAGGAAAAAAGAGGTCACCCCTTTTGGAATGTATCTCACAAGACATCTGCAGCAGCTGGAAAGGCCACAGAAATACCTCACAAAGAGGATTATTGGCCTCAAAGAGATGCCCTACACTGACCATCTCAAAAAACTCCAATTTTACTCTGTAGCATATCACCTACACTGAAGAGATCTGTGCCTAACATATAAAGCTATGTTAAACCCAGAGCTGTTGGATGTGTTACACCTAAAGAAATCCCAATCCCTCTGAGCTACACGCTCTAGGGACCTAAACCTTGTCAGCACAATAAACAGGACATGCTAGAGGGATAGATTCCTGTCCCAGAGACTTCCTATACTCTGGAACAAGCTACCCATCTATGTCAAGCAAAGTTCCTCATTAGTACTCTTCAAGAAAAATCTTGATGAGTGGATGGGAAATAGGTAATACACCCAGGGGATCACTTCTGTGTCTCTGCTCAATAGTGGCATAGGAAATTAACTTTCTTGGGTGGCGTAAGCCAGGGAACCTTGTTGGTTAGGCTTACTTAGGCCCTTGGGCCAATAGCCTAGTACCTACCTATGATCCTATGAACCTATAATGCTCTTTTCTGCATATGTGTATTAAATGGGACATATCAAAAGACCAGGTTGGGGGAATGTCTGTATTCAGGAATAATGAGGGCTTTTACTTGTGATGTAATACAATTCAGTAAATAAATATTCTAGATGATTATTGTATTTGGCTTACTGAGCAGAAGAAGACTTGGAGAAATTAAACCAGCAGAATTCCAATGCAGCACCCATATTCCAAATATAGTTTGTTTGTGTCTTTCGGCTTTTCCTGGTTAGGTGTCGCCACAGCGGAACTCCGGTCCGCTAATGATTGGCAGTAGATTTTTATGTGCCGAGTTGCCAGCCATGACGCACAACCTTCAACGAAGGTACGCCCATTCACGCATGTCTCCACACAGAAGACGCTCTAGCTGAGAATCGAACAGGACAATGTCTTACTGTGAGGCGACAACACTACCGCAGCACCATATAGTAAAACTGAAAATATGAGACTGTGGCAGTGACTGTCTCGGAAACAATGGACATGTTGGTACATATGAAAGGTGACATTTCAGTCCCCTTTTCCTTTTTCATTATGAAACTTTTAGTGCAGCATTATTTCCTAAAACTTCCAGAACTACAAAGTATAACAATATCTCTTTAAAAAAACAGTGTAGGACTAGAATATACCACTTATGGTAACTCTGGATCTGAAGACAGAACTTTCCAGTGTGAATGGATAATACTTTCAGTTTTACCTGCTGTTGAACTATAGTCAGTAATAAAAGTTTAAATGTTGATTCATATCTTTAAATCTAATAGTATCTAACAACAATTCACTTTTATGTTAGCCACTCGTTAAATCTTCACGCAGTATCTCTTCAGAGTAGCCTTATCTCAAGGTGCCTTTTTTTCTCTTCTACATTATAAAATAATCAACTACATCAAAAAAGAAAAAAAAAAAAAAACTCCTGCTATTTCTGAAAACCTGAGCATAAGAAGTATATTTTTCACTTATACAAATGGACAATTGCCAAATGAGCATGTGGATGATTAGCAATAGGGTTAATTTAAGTCTAATACTTTTGTCAGATTCTGTCATCAAAGCCAAATTCAAATAAAAATATTAAACATTTTTTTTTAAAAGAATAGTTTTTATTCAGTCACTCTAGGCAAAACCAAATAAAAATATATATATTTTTTTAAATCCTTTTTATTGAGTCGGTCTACAAAGTAAAAAATAAAGAAGAAGAGTGAAAACTTTGCAAAAGAAACACAGACAAGCTGACTTCAGAAAAGTATTTGAGGTTGGCTTTGCTGATTCTGGTAATGAGGTAGTAGGAGAAGTAGCAGGAATCAACAAAAGCAGCCTCAAATGCTTTTCCGAAATCAGCTTGTCTTTGTTTCTTTAAAAAAAATGTTATATATTTTTGCTTTTTACTTTTTAGTCTTTAAGTAAAATGCTGTTTGTAGTGTGTCGGAAGAGGAAAGAGTGTGTGTGTGTGTGTGTGTGTGTGTGTGTGTGTGTGTGTGTGTGTGTGTGTGTGTGTGTGTGTGTGTGTGTGTGTGTGTGTGTGTGTGTCTGTGTGTCTGTGTGTGTGTGTGTGTGTGTGTGTGTGTGTGGAAATGATGTAGGCTTTAGTTTAAGAATAAAAAAATATATAAAAAAATGAACAAGCACAGGAATCTGTCTAGTTCCAACCTCACCACCACGAGTGTTGAAGAAAAAATAAAAAAGAGGAACTAGTGGTCTTAAAATTTTGTTGATGAGCCCAGTCAACAATAATTTCCAAAAAATGCTGAAACCCAGATAGTGCTCTAATGCAGCAAGTTTTATTCGTCATAGACAAGAGATCCTGAATAACAAAAAAATCAGAAATATTTTAACAGTGTTAAACATATCAGCTTTTATATACTTAGAAGAAGGTGTGGAAAATATACATATTTAATTTTACACCAGACTATTCATGGCAAACAGTACAAAGATATGTTTAACATTGTTAAAATATTTCAGATATTTTGTTACTTAGGATCGCTTATCTCTGATGAATAAAGGCTTGTTGCTATGGAACACTATCTGGGTTTCATGATTTAGTTTAAGGCCACTTGTAGTACAGTGCATCCCACATTGTCCCTCTATGGTCCTGTCATATCTTTGTGGGTGTGTCCCTCACTAATGAGCATCTTGGAGTTATTTCCATCTTGTATTATTGTGTGTCTTGGACTCAGTGTAGTGTGTGTGTGTGTGTACAGGAAATGATGTAGGGGATGCAAGAGGGAGAGAGAGTGTGTGTGTGTGTGTGTGTGTGTGTGTGTGTGTGTGTGTGTGTGTGTGTGTGTGTGTGTGTGTGTGTGTGTGAGTGTTTGTGTGTCTGTGTGCACATGTGTGTATATCTGTATGTTATTCAGAATGGATCTGGTGTGTGTGTGTGTGTGTGTGTGTGTGTATGTGTGTATGTGTGTAGGAAATGATGTACGGAGATATGGGATTGTGTGTGTGTGTGTGTGTGTGTGTGTGTGTGTGTGTGTGTATGTGTGTGTGTGTGTGTGCAAATCTTCCAGTTATAAAGGGTACAGTAGTGGACTGTGAGCAAATCTAGCAGTTATAAAAGGTACAATCCCTCCATTTCCTGCTTAGTGAATACATGAGTCTGAGAGTTATGCTAATTTGGAATAAATGAAGTGTTTAACATTACTACAAAGCTCAACACTGGTTTTAGTGTATTAATTTACTAGTAATACGGTAGCCATATACTGTTTAATGGTTTAATTTTTAAGGTGGCAATTGTTAATATCTTTAAAATATCACTTTGCATTTTTTTCTTTGAAGTAATTGTTACTAAAGTGAACATTTTCTAATGAAAGCCTACTAGTAGTTTTACAAATAAATTAGAGGCTTGAAGCAGATCAAGTTGCTAAGCATTATTAGAGTTCTGCTGAGTTCACCCGAATGAGGAATCAGCAATTCAGACATGTTGTCGAAGTTTCGATGTTGCAGACATCAACTTTTTGTCATGTGTGTATTTGGAAGCATGTCCCTTGTTTACTCATACTTCAATTTCTGAGTGCTTTAGCATTATAGCATTATTAAGCACATATACAACAGATACAATTTAATGGCATTCTGATTTCAATATCTCCAGCCTTAGAAAATGAAGGTAATGAAAATTGCTTTTCTTTTACCTCTCAACTGTCCAGATTTTCGCAAAATGTTCAAATTTGTGGTTCATATTTTTGGTCTGTTCCTCATAAAATTTGTGTTTTTCTGGCAAATTACTGGGATGATATGCAGATTGAAGTCATTAAATAATTGCATACTTTTGAGTTTCAGACTTCAAATAATTCAGAAAATGTATGTTAAAACAAACCCTGTTACCCTAGCACCTAGCCTGGACCGAAACACTAAAGGTGGAGGCATGTACATATTCAGTAAGGATATTCACTCCTCGAGGCTAGTTGCTCAACATAATGCATCCAAAATTATCCAAGTGCAACTAACACTGGGCAAGACTGCAATCCAGATTGTAGCTTGTTACAAATCCCCCACCATGCCCCAGAATTCCCACTCTTCATTTATTAAGCTACTGGAAAATAATTAAGGTACAACCCAATACCTTAATAATGGGCAATTTCAACTACCACATCATCAACTGGGAAAACTACTCATGTACCAACTCATTCACTCAACGTTTTCTGGAATTCATAAATTCCAATGCCTTGGATCAGCTTGTCCATACCCCCACCAGGGGCAGCAATATCCTGGACCTGGTCATTACCAATATGGGTAACTGGTGTTTCACTCCAGAGGTCAACTCCTCGCTGGTCAATCCAATCACAAGCTAATCAGCCTAGACATCCATAGCCCACCCCACCCCACATTAAGGAAACCACCCTCAAAAACTACTCCAAAGCTAGTACTAATCTATGAACCTATAAGACAGAAGTGGCAAACTTCACGACACCCATGCAGACGGAAAATAGAGGTATGACTGCTGAATCTTACACAAATGCACTGTATAAGCACATACACGAGTGCATTGATTGTGCCATTCCCAACAGAACCAAGACGCTATTCTCCAAAAAAAAAAGGAAGCCAATCTGGTGGTCCCCTCCTTAAACAAACTCTTCAACAGAAGGAAGAAGCTGTTTCAAAAAAAGAGTAAAATCCCAAGAATGGAGGAGCTCACTGGTCAGCCTCAGCAAGAAGCTGAGATCCCTCATAAAATCCTCCAAAGCCAGTTATGAAAATAAAATCGCCACTGATTCCAAAGACAACCACAAAGCATTCTACAGATATGTCAAGAATCTCAATGGCAACACTCAGATCTGCTCTGAGCTACAGCACAATGGCACTATATATACAGAACCAACTGATATTGCCAACATCCTGGCAGATAGGTTCAGTGCTAACTTTACCCCCCTCTCACCCTCCAAAGGGCCCATCTTAATACCGGAAGAATGCAAAGCCCCTGTAATCATGGATGAACAAGTAAAGACCCTACTCTCCAAAGCCAAGAACACAGCATCCATGGGACCAGACAACATCCCAGGCTGCATACTGCACAAACTACAGAATGAACTGGCAACCCACCTAGGTACCATGTTCAATCATAGCCTCACCTCAGGCTATGTGCCTACTGAATGGTGCACAGCAACGGTTATCCCACTCCACAAAGGGGGTGCCACCACGGACCCCATAAACTACCATCCCAATAGCCTGATGAGCCTGATCTGCAAGGCCATGGAACATATCATCTTGGAGCTTATAAACAAAGACATAGGTAACTTCCAAGCCCTGAACTCCACTCAGTTTGGGTTTGTAAAAGGTACATCATGTCTACTAAACCTAATTGACTTCTTTGAAACAGCCACTAGAGCCGTAGATGAGAGTAAGGTAGTGCACACAGCCTATCTTGACCTCACCAAGGCTTTCAATACCATCCCCCACTCTGGAATTATAGATATGAGTGGAGTACCACAGGGTTTGGTCCTGGGTCCTCTCCTGTTCAGCATCTACATCTCTGAAGCGTAGGCCAACACAGAAGGTCTTTGGCTAACAAAGTTCGCAGATGACTGCAAACTGGGAGCCATAATAGAATCACCTAATGATGTAGACATTCTACAAAAGGGCCTCACAGAGACAGATTCTTGCTGTCAAAGTCATGGCCTGAAGCTCAATGCCATGAAGTGCATTGTCATCCCCTTTGGGAAAAACTCTGTACCCATGAACTACGACGTAGGCAGTAGCTCACTAAATACTGAAAGTGTGATAAGAGACCTCAGGACAGAGGTACTCTCTCCTTTGATAACCACATCACCACAGTAGTCAGGAAATCCTTCTACATGGCACACCTCATCACAAAAGGGTTCTCCTCTAGAAAAAAGGAGGTCATTGTTCCTCTCTACTCATCCCTCATTAGACCCATTATAGAGTACAATGCCCCGTTTGGCATGAATCTCACAAGACACCTACAACAATTGGAAAGGCCACAGAAATACCTCACTAAGAGGATCACCGGCCTTAAACAGATTCCATATGCAGAACATTCCAAAAAACTCCAGATCTGCTCCATTGCATATCGCCTACTCAGAGACGATTTCTGCCTAACATACAAAGCTATGTCAAACCCAGAGCTAATGGACATGCTACACTTAAAGGAATTTCAATCTCTCTGAACTACATGCTCCAGGGACCTAAATCTTGTCACCACAATAAACAAAACATGCTGGAGGGATAGATTCCTGTCCCAGAAACTTTCCATACTCTGGAACAAACTACCCATTCATGTCAAACAAAGCTCCTCATTGGCCCTCTTTATGAAAAATCTTAATGACTGGATGGGAAATATAAAATTCACCCTGGGGATCACTTCTGCAGCACTGCTTGACAGGGGCACAGGAAAATAATTTTATTGAGTGGTGAAAGCCAAGAAACCTTTTTGGCTAAGCTTATATAGACCCCAGGGCCAATAGCCTAGTACCTACCTATGAATCTAAAAGCAATATTTAAAATATGTCCCTATTTTTGGCCTTTTATTCCCCCATTTTGTTGGGCTTTGCCCAGATTTTTTGTTCTAAGAGGTTGAGAGGTATGGTCCTTTATTATCTGTCTGATATGGCCTATGCAGTGCTTCATATGTGTGGTGCAGTGTTCATCTGTTTTATGCCTCTTGCCAAAGAGATGCCTTTGTTGCTCATGTGTCCATCATTTCTGGTTTCAAAAAAAAAAAAAGAAAAAAAAATGAGGCTGCTACATCCTGATACTGGTGCTGTTCCTGTCTACCTGACCTAACTTCCCATGATGATTTCACTATGACTTTGCTATAATCATGGACATTACACTATATTAAATCTCTTCCATCAGTAAAGACTTTTGCCCTTTTGATTTTTCTCAACAGTCCCATGCCGCCTTTCTTACAACCGGGTCAGTGTACCTTGCATGCATGAAATAAGCATTACTGGATCAGTGTACTACACTGCACATATCCATTTCATTTAATATACTGACCTGCCTCACCAAACTGACCCTCTTACACCACAAAAGATGTGGCACCCTCATGACCTCTGGCAGCTGTAAGCCTACTGCCAGTATTTACTTCTGGTTCCTGCTGCTGTTTAGCTCTCGGCCTTGATGTAGAGCTCCTACATCCAAAGATGGTATACTTTTTCATTTATTTGATAGGTGAGATGAGCAGTGAAGAGATGCGAGAAAAGCAAGCAACAAGATGAGAAGCTGTTTATTACTGATCCTATCTTCTTGCAATCCCTGGTGCCTCTTGCTTGTTTAAATATCAAGGTCACTATAGCCTTCAGCTGTAACAGTGGAGATAAACGCCTTAGCATCACCAAGTTGGCATATGCAGCAACCATAAAGAAAATGCTGTACCTCTATTAAACATACAAATCAAATACAGCATGAGCAGCAAATATCACATTCAAACAAACCAGACGATGTTACACATTCATGCCATTTCTGTTCAACAGAATAAGTCAGATTTTTTATGAAGAAAGTAAGAAAGCATTTGAGTTGTAACACCTAAAAACAATTCACAGTCAGTAAAACCTGTACTGATAGCTGTAATGTAAGGTTAACAATTTTCCAGTCATGTGATGCCATAGCACCATTAAAGAAACGGTTTGATACAATATGACATAAGTTCATAGGTGTTTACTAGGCTAATGACCACAAGAGCCTTTTTAAGCCTTGCCATGCATCTCAAATGTCTGTCAAGTTCTGATACCCTTGATAAGTGTAAGCAGGGGCTTCAGAGATGAAATATTTACAAGCTAGTGTCTGTGAGATGAACCATTTACAGGTTGCCTGTGTCCATTAGATGCATAGGTACCAAACCAGGGATCCATCCAATTGTCCAGGTTGTCCTTGAATTGGGTTAGGGAGGAACTCTGCTTCACATGGATGAGGAGCCTGCTCCAGAGATGGGTTAATCTCTGGGATACATACCTACTTTTCCAGCAGGTCCTATTTATATCACAGGCAAGGTTTAAATCCTTAGAATGGGTAATTATGATGCTGTTTATTTTGCAAATATGCAGGAGGTCTATCAGAGCTGGGTCTGACAATGCCCTGCATGCTGTATGTCAGGCATAGATCTCCCCTCAAAAGCTTTTAGGAGACAGAATACAGGGACAGAGCCTTGAGGTGGTCTGCACAGGACATTTTACTTGAGCTCTGTACTCTTTTAGTGAAGAACCTCTGTGGAGTCATAAGGACTGAAAAACATTGACTCTTTCTGTTTACTGGCAAAAATGTTCAACCAGATTTAAGTAAAACACAAAACCGCTGTGGAATTGTCAGACAGTGATCTTCCTAATGCACATATATGAAATAATGCTTTAATTAATAATGCTTAAAATTGCTGACATTTATATTTAAATTTAGCTCCATTAAGAATGCTAGAAAAAGCATTTGTGACATCGAAGATTATAATCTGTGATTTGGAGCTAAATGTATTGTTCTGTGGTATTTGTTCTGTGGTTTGGGCTAGTTTCCATGCAGCGTAATCTCTCTCCTTATCAAAGTGTGCTCCAATTCCTTTCTTAGAAAAAGGGAAATGGCTGTACAGAGTATTGAACTCACGCACATGGTAGCACACAGTGTTGCAATTGGTTTTCAAACAGCATCAGTAAAATGCATTGGTTATCACTGGAATGCAAGCGCCCCCTGGAGAAACGTTTAATTTACAACTTAAGATGCAAGAAAGTGTCAGTAGGACAGGATTCATTCTTAACATGGACCTATTAGCAAGTCGCTTATGAGCAAAGAACTTCTATGATTTGCATTTAACATTTGGATGCTTAAGTGTGTATATATATTGCAGGAATAAAGAAACATTTCATGAGACATGAGAGAGGTTTTCCCTTTCATTCTGAAAAATCTGATGAGCTGCTATTCCATGATTAATGCAAAATGTAGTTATTAAGAGATCCTGGTAGCTAATAGCCATTTTATATGCAGACTTCCTGGAATCTAAAATATCTGTGTATGGGTATAGAGTGGGGGGAACCTGGGTACTTTGTGTGTGTGTGTGTGTGTGTGTGTGTGTGTGTGTGTGTGTGTGTGTGTGTGTGTGTGTGTGTGTGTTCACATGTGTTTGAGGGGGTGTTGTCACAATTTGTGTCAGATTCTTTGGGAGTACTCCAATTTGATAATGTTTTTAGATATTATTTATTTCTTGTTTGACCCATTCAGTTTATGGTCTTTTCATGGGAGGCCCAATGTGTATTTAAAAGGCTACAACAAATTGTCCAGGGCACTAGGACAATATCTTTACTGTTTCTGATGAGGGATGGTGCTGCTTTATTGTGGCACATTTCCAGGTAGGGAGCATTTAATTTCATCGAACAGCTTGCTTTCTATAATAATTAACATTCTGACAACATGATGCAATCACAAGTGATGGCTTAATTGACTCTACACTATCATTCTGATTTCAAAATTCAGTTTGCAGGCGACAGTTTCAGATCAGATAAGAACCTACGAGTTTGAAGATTTGCACTCATAGTTACAATATGCGTTTCACCCTACAACACTGGATGCAGGTGAAGCAGTTGTGCTGGGCAATGATGCAGAGGCAGTGTGCGATGAGGAAGAGAATGCCGAGAAGTGGTGACAAATGTCAGGAAGAGATCTTGGACTGTACTGTGTTAGCAGTGAATTTGTAAGCTGGGAACTTAACAATGATAGATAGGGTGACAAGCCATGAAAATAGTGTAGATATTCCTAGATGACCTTATGCTGATACAGCTCCTGGGTCTCAGCTGAAAGGAAGGTTTTGGTTAAGGGCATGCATAGCTTTGTTAACTACCTTTCCCCGGTATGAATGGTGTGTGACCAGGCTTTCTTACAGAAATACTCATTGATCTCACAGGTTTTTAGAGGCTGAAATAAGAGTGCTACTACACGTGGAAAAATTACCCTTTTGTGATGGAAGCTACGACACAGGAGCGTTTCCACAAAAAGCTAGTGGGCTATAAAATACAGAACATGTACAGATGCTGGAGTAATTTCTGCCATCATGATACTTTCATGCTAAGTAGAAAGAGAAAACCTATATAATTTCTCTGAACTGGTGGTGTTAATGAGACAGACCTTTCACAGTGTTGGCTTCCAGGTATCCTGTTGCTGGAGGCTTAATTAAAATTAAGAATCCTTTAGGATTATGAAGAAAAAAAAAATAAGAAATACTGTGTAGGTCCACTAACAGAAAACACAAAGGCAATGGAATACAGACTATGTTGGTTCAATAAAAGGTTTTTACATCACATCTGTTTTACAGTGTCTTTGTGTTTTTTGAACTATGGATTGAAAGGTGAGAAGTTAATGCAGCAGAATGAAAGTGATTGCATTTATTTAACCTATTATTTAGTGGTAGGTTTCACTGTGTAATAAAGTGTGGCACTCAGCTCCAAACATGTTATTTGTATAATTTATTGACACATTGTAATGCTGACTTTCCTGAGGGGGATTGCACAAAGCGTGGAGAGGAGGACATTCTGAAAGTAGTTTTGTTATTAGATGCAACTGTTTCCGTGAAGTGCATCATCTTTTGTATGTATAGCACTGTGAAATGTATCTATGAATCTGTAAATGTCAGTGTTACAGAAACAACAGAAAAGGAGCAGAGTGTTTCAGATACTGTTGTGGAATACATGTGGCAATGACAAGAGTCACTCTCACTCACATAGAAGGAAAAAGTAAATATGAACATCTGGTAAATGAGGACTTTCTGGAAACATAGCACACAGTTACTACCTGTGTCAGTTTCACAAACAGGAATAGACACAAGGTCACTGCAAGAAGGTTCAGGTGATCAAGAAAAATCCATTGGATGAAGGAAGTTGAAAATAATAAAGGGGAATCTGCATGGGAAAGCAGTGAGTGGGCCTCCACATTAAATCATTAAGACCTTGTGATTTGTTTTGTCAGATAATGCAAAAATATACAGGCTAGGTTGGAAGGGTATATGTCAGTGAGTGGCTCGGGAGCTTTAAAGCTAGCATATATTATTTTCAAGACAGCATTTTCAACTGGTAGCTTAAATATGAGAGGGTGAGGTTTCTATACTTTTAAATATGTTTCCAGGGGTGGCATACCTCTCTACTGTCCAGATTTTTGCAGAATGTCCAGATTTTTGGATCATTTTTTGGTCTATTACTCATAAAATTTGTGTTTTTCTGGCAAATCCATCAGATGATCTGAGGATCGAAGTCACTAGATAATGACATACATTTGAGTTTCAGACTTCAAATACTTTAAAAAATGTATATTCAAATAAACCCTGTTATTCTAGGAACTTTAAGTTTATAAGAGCAATATTTAAAATATGTCCCTATTTTTTGGGCTTTGTCCCCCCATTTTGTCAGGCTTTGTCCAGATTTCCAGCACTTAGAGGATGAGAGGTATGAGGGGTGGTGATATTTTTTACTTTACAGATAAGTATGGTGCTGCACATGGGTCCGGAGCAGGTGGTTGCAGCAACATGTTCAAATTCTCTGGATTTTGTTCATTATATTTTCACATTTCCTCTGTCACTTCTTTTTCCAGACGGTCCAACATGTTTTCATCTCTGTAATGTTTAGCATGGATATTTGTATTAATAAATGCAGATTTTTATTTGAAACCTTTGACTTTTTTTTTAAACACCTTCATTGAATTATCACTTATGTTAAGCTTTAAGAAGTGTAGGCAATGCAATGAAAAAATCTTGGTTAAAAGAGCATGAAAAAAATAAAAAAATGTGTTTTTGACAGTTTTTGTTGTGTAAGTATTTTTTTTTGCTTTCTTTAATTTCTCTCTTAATCCTTCTGAATATACTCTTTCTAGAACTTCTGGGCTTCTTGCGTAATAATAACAGCACATCATTTCTTCTTTATCCTCAGTAGCCTAGTCTATCATCTTTATGTCTCTTTTTTGGCCTCAGTTTTTGTGAACTGTCGAAGAAAGTAGTAGTGCATGAAAAACGATTAGTTTGACTTACTCCTTTTGCATAAATAATGCAGCATACCAGATCTCTTTTTCTTTCCTGTGTCCATGTTCTTTCATACCTTTCAAAAATCTATGGATTTTGTTTATTATATTTTACTCCCCCTGAGCATGGTATAACCCTGTTTTAGGAAAGTTTCCATGTCTTGAGGATTCTATACTGATATTTTTCCATTCCTGGCATTAGTGTGTACACCAAAATTGGGCGCTTTTTTATCCTGGGATCTGTGCACCCAGCTGTCTTTTTTGTATTTTTTGACCTACCTCTCTCCATGATACATGCTATATAAAATAGAGTCATATGAACCAAGAACTGACCACTGCCCCATGACACTAATCCAGGAAATAAACCACACTGCTGAAAATACACCACCACGAGTTTTAATAGGAAAAGCACAACACCACATTCCTAAGCACCGTAGAAACTATTAGGGTCCAACCCAACATTCTCATACTAGGTGACTTCATCTACCCCTCCATCAACTGGGAAAACTACTCATGCAAAGAAAAAAAGGATAGCAGAAGTGCTGAGTTAAATTCTCTTCACTTTATTTTCAATGAAAGCAAAGCATTCAGGTTTCTCCTTCTTCAGTGCTAAGGGGAAACCTGAAAGCTTTGCTGTCATTGAAAATAAAGTGAAGAAAATTTAACTGAGCGCTTCTGCTATCCTTTTTTTCTTTGTTTGGTCTTGTGGATCGTACTGGATGCAGTTTGCCACAGTAAAGGTATTTTCTGCTGCTTGAACTAAAACTACTCATGCACCAATACACTGGCCCAATGCTTTCTGGAATTCATCAGTTCCAATGCCCTGGACTAGCTAATTCTTACCTTCACTAGAGGAAGCAACATCCTTGGCCTAGTTATTACTAACATGGGGAACTGTTGCTCTGCACCAATAGTCAATTCCTCCCTGGTTAGATCTGACCATAAACTAATCACCATGGAAATCCACATCTCACCCACATCCCCACACCCCCACAAAGGTAACCACCATGAAAAACTTCTCCAAAACTGACTTTGGGCTCCTAAAAACAGAGGTGGCTAACTTCACATTATCCATGTCATTGGAAAATAGATGCATGACTGCCAAATCATACACCAATGCACTGTACGAACTTGTACATAAATGCATGGGACTAGCCATACCCAACAGAACAAAGATGCTCTCCTCCAAAAAAAGGAAGCCAATCTGGTGGTCCCCTGCCATTAATAAACTCTGCAACAAAAGGAAGAAACTGTTGCAGAAAAAGGTGAAGTCCCAAGACTGGAAAAACACCCTTATTAGCCTCAAAAAAAGTTGAGATCCCTCATCAAAACCTCTAAAGCCAGCTGTGAAGGCAGAATTGTGGCAGACACTAAAAACAACCACAAAGCCTTCTATAGTTATATCAAGAATCTCCACAGTAATGCCAAGGTTTGCTCTGAGTTACTGCACAATGGTACCTCCTATACTGAGCTAACAGATATTGCCAACATACTGGCTGACAGATTCAGTGCCAACTTCACCCCCCCGAAGGACCAATCACAATACTAGAGGAATGCCAGGCACCCAGCATTACTGCAGCACAGGTTAAAGCTGCATTGTCCAAGGCCAAGAATACAGCTTCCATGGGACCTGACAATATTCCTGGATGTGTTCTGCATGAACTACAAAGTGAACTGGCACCACATCTGTGTGCCCTGTTAAATCACAGCCTCACCTCAGGCTTTGTCCCTACTGAATGGTACACTGCTACAGTCATCCCTCTCCATAAAGGGGGAGTGACTACAGACCCTGGGAATTATCACCCCATTAGCCTGACGAGTCTGATATGGAAGGCTATGAAGCGCATCATCATGGATCTAATTAACAAGGACATAGGGAATCTCCAAACTCTAGATCCCACACAATTTGGTTTTGTGAAAGGTAGATCATGCCTGCTCAACCTGGTTGACTTTTTTAAGTCAGTTACCAGAGCTTTGGATGAGGGCAAGGCAGTTCATACAGAATAACTCGATCTGGCCAAGGCCTTTGATAGCATTCCCCACTCAGGAATTATTGATAAACTCACCAAACTAGGCATCAACCCCTATATCACTAGGTGGGTTTCAAATTGGCTCACAGATAGAACCCACAGTGTGAAAGTAGTGGACTCCAAGTCAGAATGCCGATCAGTCACGAGTGGAGTCCCACAGAGATCAGTCCTGGGTCCTCTCCTGTTTGGCATCTACTTCTCAGAAGTCCAGGACAACATGGAGGGACTCTAGATGACCAATTTCACAGATGACGGCAAGCTGGAAGTCAATATTAATGACCCAAGTGATGTAGACATCCTATAGAAAGGCCTCACTGAGACCAATGGCTGGTGTCAAAACCATGGCCTTAAGCTTAATGCCAGAAAATGCGCCATCACCCCCTTTAGGAAAAACT
Source organism: Protopterus annectens (assembly GCF_019279795.1). NCBI lineage: Eukaryota > Metazoa > Chordata > Ceratodontiformes > Protopteridae > Protopterus > Protopterus annectens. Next base: position 143,992,452 of record NC_056742.1, on the reverse strand, counting down.
CAGTTCCCACTAATTACCACATTGATGGGAGCCCACTGAACACTGAAGGCATTACTAGAGATCTGGGGACACAGGTTGACATCAAGCTCTCCTTTGACCACCACATTGCCACTGTGGTCAGAAAGTCCTTTTATGTTGCACATCTCATAACCAAGGGTTTTGTGTCCAGGAAGAAAGAGATCATCATCTCTCTTTAGTCTTCCCTCATTAGGCCAATCATTGAGTATAATGCCCTATTTGGCATGTACCTCATTAGGCACATGCAACAGCTGGAAAGGCCACAAAAGTATCTCACAAAGAGAATCATATGCCTTAAACACATGTCGTACATGTACAGACTCAAAAAACTCCAGCTATTCTCTGTCTCATATCATCTACTAAGAGGCGATCTCTGCTTGACTTACAAAGCCATGTCTGATCCAGCTCTGTTAGAAATGCTACATCTAAAGAAATCCCAATCCCTCTGCACCACACGCTCCAGAGACCTCAACCTAATTACCACAATCAACAGAACATGCTGGAGGGACAGGTTCATAACCCAGAGACTGCCCAATGCTCTGGAATAGACTTCCCATACATGTCAAGCAGAGCTGGCCCTCTTCAAGAGAAATCTTGATGAGTGGATGGGAAATAGAAAGTTCACCCTGGGGATCACTCCAGTGGCTCTACTTGATAAAGGCACTTTGAACTAATGTGGGGCGGCATGATGCCACGGCACTTCTATTGGCTAGGCTTGAAAAGTCTCCAGGTCATTAGGCTAGTACACACCTATGAACCTATGAACATATGAACTCCACTGGGTGTACATACAAAAATATCAACAAGTGAGCACTTTTGTTCCTGCTAATGTGGGATATCATCAGAATAAAATAGAACGTTACATCCAGCTATGTATATACTGAAAAATTCCTCTCCAAATTAAGATGTTTTACTTGGTTCATTCATTGACCCACATCATTCCATATCAATCTACACTTGCTAAAGGAATAACAAAATCAAACAAGCCCTTAAGCATACATGAAAAAACATGAACCATTTCACAACATTAAAACTCATACACCATGCCAATATTGCTTTTAAAAAGTTATTAATAATAAACATGGTATATTAGTTATAAAAATATGGTAATAAATATATAAATATATAAAATATGTTCAATATTTATAAATATATTATCTAGATTTTAATTCTTATTAACTGTTATTAATAATAAACATTATATATTAGTTATAAAATATAGTAATAAATATATAAATATATAAAATATGTTCAATATATATATATATATATATATATATATATATATATATATATATATATATATCTAGATTTTAATTCTTATTAACTTATCTTCATACTAATTAAATGTGAGCCCAGACATTAAAGGGTCATCCTCATCCTTAATACACTAACTATGGATATAATTTCATTAAGATCAAAGTTAAGCAACAAATTTGTTTTTAGTTGCCATTTTAGTTCCTTAGTTTCTAACCAGTCCTTCCAGGAACCCCCTCTTATATTATGTTGCACTCTGTCCACACTATAAAATTTAAAACTGTGGCCATCATGACCCTTAATATGTTTGAATAAGGCATTCCCTTTATTTTCTTTTTTATGTTGTACAAATGCCGGTATCTTCTTTCCTTTAACATTCTTTCTTTTTTCCCTACATAAAAGCTGGGCATTCAATACATTATGCAATGTAAACCACCTTGCTGCTCACACAGCTATACCTTTGTGTAATATGTATTTCCCCATAACCTTCAATATAAAACTTTTTCCCTTTCATGATGTGTTTACATTGATAGCAATGCTCTTATACCTGGGTTGGTACTCATCACCTGACTTCTTTCCAATAAATTCTTAAAACATAGGTCCTTTCTATAAACCACCTTAGGTGTGGGACCTAATTTTTGAAAATGTTCCTCACTACAGGTAAAGACATCCCAGTTTTTATAAACTACATATGTTATCACTTGAAAAGGGAAGAATCAAAGCCCTTCCAAATCCACTTACATTACCTTGATCATTTTTGTTAAATACAAAATCATTTTTACCCAGCAATGGGATATATATTTTACTTTGCCTATTTATAGTGACTTTCTCTTTTATTAAGATAATAATGCCACTAGGGTATTCCCTTCTCACTAACATCTCACTTAACTTAGTACAGTCATCATTAAATACCTTGTGATACCATTCTGGATAACCTCACCATCTGTCCTTTTACTAAAGCTTTTTTCTGAAAGTGAGGATGCCAGCCTATTTAGTGTAACCATGAATTTGAATATGTGTGCTTTCTGAAAATATTAGAGTCAAATGTTTTATTGTCCCTGTTTTTAGAAATTAAGATGTCTAAATAATTAATATTGTCTTGAGAATAGCACAGGGTAAGTTTCAAAAATTCAATGGTGGAACTGATATAATCAAAAAATTCTTTATGTTTATCTATACCATCCACCCAAAATAAAATAATGTCATCTAGGAAATGACCATACATAGTCTGTGATTTATTAAAACTTGGATTAAATAAGAAATTGGCTTCCCAATATGCTACCACCAAATTAGCAAACAAAGGGACACAAGATGCCCCCATAGCCACGCATGCTTGTTGACAAGACAGCTGTGCCTCAAAATATATAAATTATTGCTTAATATTATCTCTATCAAGCTTCTATATAAAATAATTTCCTTCTGATCTAAATCACTGTGATTGCATAAATAATTGTAAAACTATTCAATTCCTTTGTCATGTGGAATAACTGAAAACAGGCCCTTTATATCTATTGTCACAAAAATAAGCTCGTCATTATACATATTACTAGAATTTAAAAAAAATGCCACAAATCCTCAAAAAGATATTTAACATTAGTAACAACATGTTTAAATTTAAAATAAATAAATGTATCCATATTGCTAGTTTTATAAGGTTTTACATCAACAAAGGGGTATAGGGGTGGATCTTCCAGGTTCTTATGGATCTTTGGGATGTGAAATATGGTGGGAATTTTTGGATATTGAACTCTTAGCTGTCATAATCCTGGTTTGAAATCTGCCTCAGTGTCCAAAAATCATATAACAGGGTATCATCCTTATAATGGGCTATATTCCTCTGGTTAATTGAACAATCGTCGTATGTGCCACTATACAATATTGTAAACATCTTATCTACATAATCATTGAAATTCATAACAACTAACCTCCCACCTTTGCTAGGTTACAATAATCTACTTTGTCTGTCCTTGAGAATATGATGTAATAATTCCTATTCTTTAGTCCTTACATTCCTATTCTTTGTTCTATTAGTTTTAACAACCCGTTTAATGTATTGCTTCAAATTTTCTCAAACAAATGTATCATGGGGTGAAGGGGAGGGTTGAAAATACTTGGTCTGTGACGACCAGGAAATGAAAATTCATTACCATTGTTCTTTCTATTAAAATACAAACATAAATTGAATTTTCTGGTATATAACCTTAAATCAGTAAGGATGTCTTCTACTTTTAAGAACAGATGAGACGGCATCCAAAGTTAGGCAACGATTTAATGGAGAATTGATTAAATCCAGTTCAAACAAGCCAAAAGGATAAAAACCAGTAAAATCTTTAAGCGCTTTTCGTTTGTGTCAAGGAAACTGGGAAGTGCTCCTAATTTGGTGCAGAGTTCCTTTCAGAACCAACAGGAAGTTGTTTCAGTCGGTCGCGTGGAAGACGAAGGTACACCACCTCCAGCTCAACGATCAGCTCCTGTACACCAGTCTTCAAACGTTATTGACCCAGCTACTATTTCGGACTCCTTGCCATCCTTTTTGGAATTACCTCTCAATTCGAACCTTGATGGAGCTGTCGACCTGAATAGGTCACCAGCCAGTCTTTTGCAGGATATTGATGGCAACCCTTGTTCTTTAACAGCTTGGTTGAACAAGTCTTTTCAATTTGGACCGAAGCAGTGCACGAACGTTCCTACTGATACACAACTTGAAGGTAACATTTCTCCTGATACAGACATAGTTTCTAATTTAAAGCTACTTGACAATTTGCTTTTGAAGTATAAAAAAACACAACTGGAGATATCTTATTTTAAAGAATGCCTAGAGCGGAAAGTCATTCATAAAGGTCTCCGTAGGGTACAATACCCAACGGGCCTGATTAAAGACTCTTTATTTCATCAAGAGTTAATCAATTTGTTTGATAGACAAGGCTTTGAACTTCTTGAAGTCATGATTAAGCATTATTCTTTAATGGCTGGAAGAGTGTTAATTTTAGTTAAGGAGGTGGACAACAAGGTTTTACATGACTCCTTGTTTGGAAGATACAAGTTTGATTATGTAAGAATTTTTTCTAGTATTAATCAGCATCACACTAAGTTAAGTGTTAACAAATCTTAAAAATTAGACCAAGACTGCTTAGCATACCAGAAAGGCACGGCTTATCCACCTCCTCCTGCTGCCCAAGTTTGGCAACTTGGCTATTCTTTAGCCGACACATCCTGTAAAGATCTCACATCTAGTACAGAACCTGATAACTCGGGGTTGTTATTACCCGGTGCTCAACCATCTGGTGGTTCTTCCCTTTCTTCTTTTACACCACATTTTTCTGACAGTAATCATTCGGGGGATGCACTTGAGGCACCTGAATACAGTCAGGAACCACTACGCAGAAGTGAAAGGTTGATGAACACTGCTCGGGTGAATTATAACTATAACAACAGACAGTATCAGTATTCCAGCCAGCCTTACCATAATCCAGGCAACCATCTCAATAAGAAACAACAGGATTTTCACAACTACAATACTTTGGGTGCAAGACCAAAACAACAGAAGGGTATGAGACCTTCGAGGTGAATCAGTTATCTGTCAGCAATGAACAGTTTGCTGACATTGAACACTCACGGTCTTTTTACTCTTCTGAAACTTGCATATCTCAGCCTTCCACCAACGCGTATAACAACTTGGGAGTATCTGATAACAATGTCAATGTTTCTGCAATTCACGACCACCCTGTTACAACTGCTGACAATGTTAATGTCGATGTAAGTCCTTTCATCATTAATAACAAGGACAATGACTTCAAAGTATTTAATTTTTCTGAGAGTGTAATTTCATCTGAAATGGTTGACTTTTTATCAAAAGGACACACATATGTCCCTTGGCACAACATGGACATTGTAAAATGTATTGTTGAGCTTAAATCCTTTACAAGGAAACTTAATCTTAGTTTGTTCTTCATGAATACACCTGTTTGCACACAAAATAATAGTTTTCGGATACCTAGTACTTTTAACCCCCCTCTCCACCCACTTGTCCATGTCTTTGAGCAAGTGTGCGAGCTCGACATAAGAAACTTAGCCAGTTCTAGTAGACCTTCTAGGCACAATTACATTGACTCCGAGAAGGAACTTTTGAAGTTCATCCAATCACAAGACATTAGAATATGTAAACCGGATAAAGGGGGAGGCTTGGTAATATTCGATAATTTAGATTACATTTCACGTATGACATCTTTGTTAAACAATGACACTTACCAAGCTAGTTCAAGGTCTGTGGTTAACACAGCTTACAATCTTATTAAATCTTGTTTAAATGATTTATTTATAGATGGAAGAATTGATCAGGGCATGCTTAATTATATGTGTGCCCTATTCCCTAGGTACCCAACACTTTTTGGAATACCGAAAATCCATAAAGACGTCACCAATCCACCTATGAGGCCACTTATTGATGGCCGCGGGTCACCTACTTATGCTTGCTCCAAAGTGGTTGACGTCATGTTACAAAAATATGTTTCTCTGGAATCCCATATTTGCAAGGACTCTTGGTCCTTTCTCACGAAGATCAATGAGTTGGGTTTCAATATGAGTCACAATTTTTTAACGATAGATGTGAGAGATCTATACACGTGTATTCCACATGACACCAATATAGAATGGGTTGCGGAGCTGATGAGGAAACATAATGCTCCAAGTAGGGATATTTCTCTTGTTATGGAACTTTTGGACCTGATCTTGACTAACAATTACCTTTTGTTTAACAACAAGTTCTTTTTGCAAAAAGTAGGGTTGGCGATGGGCTCCCCTTGTGGGACTAGTGTTGCTAATTTGGTAATGGCCCAATGGGAGTCCAATTTTGTCTTTAAGGATGGCTCGGGTACTGAATCCATCATTTATTATACCAGATACCTTGATGATATTTTCATTTTGCTAAAAGGTGATGGTGAATTAGCTTCTAGCTTAGTAAACAAGTTTAATTCAACTACCAGCTTTTTACAATTCACTCACACATTTAGCACTGACTCTATTTCATATCTTGACATCTTTTTGAGCAAGAATGTCACTAACAACTGTTTCACTGCCAGAATGTTTAGGAAAGAGACCTATTCCAACTTGTTCCTACATTTCTCAAGCTGTCACCCATTTCACCAAAAGAGATTTGTGGTGAAAGGTCAGTTGGTGAGAGCTTCACGGATATCTAGTCTCGATGTGGACTTTGTCAGTGAATGTAAGCTTTTGAAACAAATGTTCTTACATCGAGGTTACCCCGAGTCTCTCATTGACAGCCTAACGGAAGAAGTTCAGTCTAAGCGGAACACCAATTGGTTTAAACCAATATTGAGGTCCACCGTTGACTGTCAAACCCTTGCTGTCAGTGTTGTCTTGTCTAGCGGCACTCTTGAGCTGCCTATTTTAAACAACGGGTCACCTTCTCTTGTAAGTGAACAGGCTTTTCAGTACATTTTTGTTACTTCTTTTAATGCACAAAGTAAACATATTATCAGGTTGCTTACAAAAAACTGGGAGTTGTTTAGATCCAACCAAATGGTTTTTGATTTTCTTGGTGACAAACCGAAAGTGGTTTTTAAAAAAGGTAAAAGCTTAAAAAAACATCTCGAGAAACAAGACAGACCTCTAACCAGGTTAAAAGGAATGTTCAAATGTGGATGTTGCAGTTACTGTAAATTTATGGACTGTATTAATAACTTTTCATTACATGGTTTGACTTACAAACTCAAATCTAAATACAACTGTAACAGCAAATTCATAGTTTACCTGGCTAAGTGCTCGGACTGTTTTGCTTTTTATGTGGGTAAGACTGAGCGAAGGCTCAGGGATAGGGTATATGAGCATCAATATGCCATATCCCACAGTAAGCTTGATAATGCTTTAGCAAAACATGTCCATAACAACCCTTTGCACAAGTTTAAGTACTTGGTTATTGATGACTTTATCCAGGATGTTCGTGGGGGCCTGGCTTCATTTAAATTGGAGGAATTAGAGCTACTATGGCAGATTAGGCTGAATGCTTTTAATCACCCTGGGTTGAACGAAGCTTGTTCAATTTCATGTATATTAAAGCTCCTTAGTTTACAAAGGTAGCGTTTGTATTTTAAGGCATTATCCTTAGGGTTTTGCTGACTGTTTTTGGGGGTTGGCTTATTGACTTGTTTGTTGCGATCTCACTAAGTGGTATATTTACATTTTAAGAGGAATTGTTGCTTAAATTGAATTATTGATTGTCTAATTACTTAATTTTCCCGCATTTTTTAATTTAAAAGTATGGTAGCTGAGTGATGCATTATCTTCTGAAGAAGTTTGATTTCTTGACACAAACGAATAGCGCTTAAAGATTTTACTGGTTTTTATCCTTTTGGCTTGTTTGAAATGGATTTAATCAATTCTACATTAAATCGTTGCCTAACTTTGGATGCCGTCTCGTCTGTTCTTGTAAGTTTATTAGTTTGCTGTGCCTCAACTTTTTTCTGATGTCTTCTACTTTTGCTTTCCTAGTTGGTACAAACGTAACATTTTTTCAAATATGTTGGCCCATTCTTTGTTGTCCCTCTGTCCATAATTCCCCCCACATTAGGTTACCCTGTAGTCTCGATATTTGTTCCTTATTATCTCTGACCTCCTAGGAAGAGGGTGATGGCAGCATATACTCAAAATCATTACCATTATTAACAATAGGACTATGTATATTATTGGATGGTGTATGAATTTTAATGTTGTGAAATAGTTCATGTTTTTTTTTATGTATGCTTAAGGGCTTGTTCGATTTCTTTATTCCATTAGCAAGCATAGTTTGATATGGAATGGTGACGGTTAATGAATGAATCAAGTAAAAATTTTTAATTGGGGAGGAGCTTTACAATATATCAGTAGCCCCCACATTACAGGGTATGAAAGAGCTCAATTGTTGATATTTTTTGTATGTACACCCAGTGGGGTGTTTTGTTTTTCCTATTAAAAACTTGCTGTGGTGTGCTCTCAGCAGTGAGGTTTATTTCCTATATAAAATAAAGTCTATATATCAATGTTGCCTTGGTGAGATTTTATTTAAACAGGGTCCACCACACAAAGAGACTCATTGAGGCTTGAGGATAAATTCATTTCAGCAATACTATTCTTTTTTTGTTGCTGATTTCATCATTTCCCCATTTGTACCCAGTGTGGCAGAGCTGATGACCATGATGAGGGGTAAATAGATCTAACCACTGCTCATCAAAAAAATGTTACTTGATGACTTTAATATGTATAGGATGATTAATATTCACATATATCTGTTTTTGTATAACAGATTGCCATTTGGGGTAACTTCTGCATAAACTATTTTTAAAGAATAATGAAATGCTTATTAAGGATGCAAATGTAGTTGTGTACTTGGATGATTTGCTGTTTACTAGAAAGACAACAGATGCAGTAGTTTAAATAAAGTGTTATAATATTTGCAAGGTTATGGTCTGAAACTTAAAAATCAACGAGTACATTTTGTTAATTTGCATACACAGTATCTGGAGCATATTCTATACAGATGGGAGTACACCCTTCTGAAGAAAAGGTGAACTCCATGTGCCAAAGCATTACAGATGTTTTCTGGTTTGATTAATTGTTATACAAAATTCATGACCAATCAAAGTTCAGTGTCAGCACCACAGTATATGTTGCTAAAAGCTAAGGTGCCATAGTAATGTAAATTACTTTTGCACAATGCTTTAACAAAATGTTTAAGAAATGCTAACTTATGATAAGGCGCTGGTTCACCATATTCAAGAGTTACCAGGCTCAGTAGCTTGCGTAGCTCTTAACCTTTTAGCTCAAAAATTAGTGTCAAAGCCAAAGATAATGTGTGTGTGTGGGTGGGGGCAAAAGGACCAAAATCAGTGATAGTATTTTTATATACTTAGAAAGATGCCAAAGTAACAGGTTTTTGCATTACCATGCATTTTGTAAAGGTTATGAACTCTGAAACTTAAATGTCTGACATTATCTTGTTATGCAGTCCTCAATAATTTAATAGAACCCCACAAGTTTTAAGAGAATCAGAACAAAAATATGAGGTGAAATCCTGGACAGTTGAGAGGTATGCTAGTTTGTGATGCCTCTATTTCTGACAGAAGTGTAATGATTATACTAGCCTTGGCTTCAGGAGATAACTGATCAGTTACTTACATGGCAAGAACTATTTTAGTCTGGAAAAGTATTCTGAAATTGAGAGAGAATCACTTACTTTGATTTTTGGAGTAACTAAGTTTGATCATCACATTTGAGGTAGAAAATTCAAGTACGTCACTGACCATAGACCTCTTTTATTTTGTTTTGTGAGCCGAAGCATTTGTCTACTATGATTGTAATGTGAATTCTGCAATTGTAGAACATTGTAATGTTATCAGTTTGTGACTGCCAAATTCATCACTGGTGTTATATACTAAACTGTATTTTATTAATTAATTTATTTAATTATATATGTTAACCTGGTTTGTAATCTAGTCGCGGGACACATTTCAGGCATGACATGGGCACGGTATACAAAGCTGTAGGGAATAACACAACAATAAGGTGGAGTAGAATAATACAACACTAGGATTACAAAATGACTACAAAACAAGAAAGGACTGTGGAAATAATAAATGTTCAAATATAATTGTTGAGTGGTATGGATGCCAAGGGCAAATGAAATTCAGTAAGCTTTCACGATAATAGTAAATATTGTCTCTACACTGCAGGAATGATAGAGATATGCCATCATTTTGCAATATAAGTAATACATTTTGCGCGCATTGCAGAAAAATGCTCATGGTGATTATTACTGATAAAATTGTTTTTCTGTGATTTTATGAATAAAATATTTATGAAAGTTATACTTATGGATCCATTTTCTAAATGGATTGAAGCATTTCCCATGAAATATTGTTTGCTTACCAGCAGTCTAGTAGAACCTGGCACTGTTTTTAAGAACCACATATCTGAAGCATAACTAAATTAAATAGTTCCCCACTATAACTGGTTTCAAGACTTTGTTAAATACCTATCTTGTTGAACTAACATGTACTTGAGGTAACCTGCACTAATTGTACTAAATTTACCATGTAAAATCCTGCAGACCTGTTTTTTTTTTTTTTTTTTTTTTGTGTGTTTTGCATTTCTGTATTGCACATTTGGTTTTAATCTGGTGCTTACTGTTATATTTTTCACCAGCATAGCAACAAGGCAGGGGGCAGATCTTTCAGTAGAGAATATGCAGTGTGTTGCCAGGATACCAATGCGGGTGATCAAAGCAGATTCCAGGAATTGTCATAGGAAGGACAAGTCTTGTTTTATAGTCCAAGGGAGTGCCTATGGGATTTCCTACAGGGAGACACTCTGATCATTTATGGCATGGTTCAACAATGTCAGTTTCAGTGCCATCACAGATAGCATGAATCCTGATTCTTCTCTTTTGGACAGTGACTATGTTGTCAGACAAGGGTCATGAGTTAGTTTGTAGTCTGAACTTGTTTCCTGATTCTTCACAAGAGAATGCTGTGTAGAATAGCAGAGCTAGCTATGTTAATTGATACCCTGGGCAATGTGCCCAATTTGCACATTCCCTTCTGATGGCCAGAAGAAAAATCAGGCGATGACGACCAAAAAATGTAGCTATGTAATTTTCTTGTATGCGAAAATATAGTTTGACTGTCCAAAGGAGGGAAATGGATTGTCAGCCTAAGTAGGAAGGTATTATGCAATTGCTAATTAAATAAATAATAAATAAATAAAAAATAAAAAATCCTCTTGCCAAACTGTAACAAGTAGCTATGGTTAACTGTAGCAAACAGCTTCTTAAGATGGAATTAAACATTGAGTGTCATTCCTGCAACTGCTTAAAAGAATGCACCTGCACTTTAAAGAAACTTATCCTGCCTATTACATGACAATGATTGCTCCCCCAAAGGGCTTGGACCCCAGGGATGCCACCCCTTTAGCCTACCTTTACTGTATGTCTGATGTGCCAGTGAGCAGGGGATTAGAAACAAAGCCAGCCATCTGACCTACTGACGTATGCTTCTAATGGCAGTGCTTCCAAACATTCATGTGAATGGGATTAGTTGTCTTCCAGTGATGTACAAGTTCATCATGGGCTATTATCTGTTGACATCTAAATACCATTTACCCCATAATTTATTTAATGGGACTAAGTTAAACAGATGGGGCTGATGTAGCATATTTGTAGTGCACGTGGCACTGTAAAATGAACCCCTGCATACCCCTATATAAACTGACTTCCCACGAATACCACAGTGCAGTTTACTCAACACATGCCCCAAGCTCTGGTAAAATTATTTCTCTGCAAGTAACAAAGATGTTTCAATGCAGTTAGTCTCCATGTGAGCTTCTTTAAAGTATATAACAGCCACTTCCCTGCTAAAATATAAAAGAAGAGCAAGAGAGTATGTCAGAGATATTTTGTGAAAAAGTAGGGAGGTAAGTGGATCAGGAAGTTAAGTTTGGTTGGTAGAAAACTATACTAAGTGTAGAAAAGAAGGTTAGAAAAGGTGGGAAAGGAAATAATTATGCAGAAGGAATGTGATTGTATTCTGAAAGAGGAAGCATAAAGTGAAATGAAAACAGAGATGTAGCAAGTTAAAATGTAGTAGATGGCATGGAAGAAAATCACATACCAGAGGTGGAGAGTTTCAACTGCAGATGTTATCAAAATCTTAGTTAATTAACAATTAGATCTTCTTAGGGAAGTGATATGTGAATTGCTAGACTTAAAGGCAGTGGTTTGGAAGTTAATTTGAATGCATTATGAAATTCATTTGGAAAAAAATGGAGACAAAACGAATATCAATAATTGTAGACCACTACCCTTGTTTAAATATTTATTAAAGAGCCTGGGCTAAAATTCTACAAAGTACAATAAAAAATATACAAAAAATGGTTAAAATGAATTAGGAAGTATAGCTAAATGCAAATACAGCAGAAGGATTTTTTAAGAAAATTATTTAATAAAATAACTTGACATTAGTAGAACAGAACAAATATGCCATTATGAGAGGTATGGATACACAGAATGCTTTTTACAAGTTAAAGCATGACTCTTTCAGATATTAAAGTATGAAATTAGCAAGGAGACATTTAAATATGGTAAGGAGGTATTTAAGAAATTCAGTGAGTAAGCCAATTGTAAGTGCTACCTTAGGAAAGAGACAATTTAAAAATACCATATTAATCCTTTGTTCTTTTTGTTTTTGTTATTAAGTTATTAGACTAGTTGAAATTAATCAAGATGAAAGGGGATTGATAAGAGATGGGATAGTTTCATCACAGACAGTTCCATCCAATCTGTTTTTGTTGGATAACATGCATAAAAAGTATTAATTACAGTGATTATTGTTGTCAATGTGACTTATGCAGAAATTGTATTATGCAAACCAGAGTGAAATTCATTTCCTGTGTGCACGCAACCTAATAACCAAGTAAAACAAAAACAAGCACAAGGAAATATTGAACAGAAATTACTGTATAATTTATTTAACACTTTTTGTCACAGATTATTTGTACTAGAGACATGGTGCTATGCATTTCTTTGGAGGGTTTGGATATAAGAGACCAGAGAATCTGTTTGTTGTGTTCTTTTTAACTGTCAGTAAAGTTGCTTATGTTGTTTTCTGTAGCTGCAGGCAGAGAGTAGGAACAATTTTCACTCTGGTAATCTTTGGCTTTACTCAATAACTGTACGACCATGAAGTTAGAATTTAAAATAAGAGGCCATGGGGTCTTTGGTGTAGAATGCCAGACCTAAATAATACATGATTTTTTTTAAATGCATACTGTTAATATATTGGTTTCATTGGTAACAAAGTCAGTATTTATGGCTTTATTCTGTAGGCATGTACCCACTCAGACAGATGATGCAGTTTTAATGGCAAAAACATGAAGTATGATGGAATGAATAAAATAGTAAAAGTAGGGTTTGCCATGATTATCAGAAAGCAAGCAAACTAGGATATAAGTGATAGAGAGTAGTATTGCAGAACATAAGTTTGAAATACAGGGAATTCATTTTGGGAAGCAAAGTATAAGAGGGTCTGAATGGAGGAAGGCTATAAGAAAAAGGAAAGTAGAACCTTGTGGTCTTGTGGTCCAGAGTTTGATTCCCTCAGCCTCTATTGCTAACTGTGTGACTCTGAGCAAGTTAGTTAATCAGACAGCAGTCTCAGGCTGAGTCTATAAAAGATCCATGGAGGTCAGTGCTCTACATTAATAAAATAAAATAAAACAAACCACAGGGTAATATGATATACTTTTATAAACAGTATATTTGTTTAAATAACTATTGCAGAAGGAGGCATATGTAGTTGGAGTGTATAATATGCTAGAAGTCATAGTAAAAGAAGCAGTTGCAGTTTTTCAAGTTGTTTCTGGGTTCATAGTTGAAACATATGAAAATACAGCGTTGTACTGTAAGGAAAATTAAAGGGATATGTAGGTAGTACAATCAATCATAAACTATGTCACCTTTTTTAATCTTACTTGTCAAAGATTGAAAAAGTAGAAATAAGAGCTGCTTTATATAAAAATCTGAAGACTAATAAAAAATACTGGAATAAATGACAGGGTATAAAAGGTGAAAAGAATGATGTCATAAGACAAGCTATGAAGAAAGAATACTGGAAGATAAAAATACAAAATAAAGTTTGAAGAAATGCTGAGTGCTAGAAAGAAAGGAGACTAATGCAATAGCTCCAGCATATATTAGAAAAATTGTGGATTGAATTTCCAGAGGAAGTGCAACCTGCAGTAAAAGAATGAAGGAAAACAGTATGAGAGAGAAACAGTCTATGGGATTTCCTGTGGTGCTTTGCACATAGACTAATACCTGTGAAGTATCAAATAAAAGGACCTGTTCTGTCCAGATTGAAAAATCACAGCAGTATATTTTAATGTGCAAAAACACAACACATATCAGAACTTTTGTAAGTAAAATTGAATATCCCTCACAAATACCTGTTTGCAATTTGCTTAGGTTTCATTTTCATTTGGAATTATTGTTAAGAAAAGTATGTGCTTTATTTATTGAAACCCCTGAATGTTTGATCATTACTGCAATGAAATATTTAATGCCCATCTAAATTACTCTCATTTTAGCAGAAGGGTCCACAGTTTAACATCACTTGTGAAGTACAGGCCCAATTCAAAGGGAAATGCTAGTGTTTCATAATTTCATGAGTACCACTGTAACTGTTCTAATTGGATAACGCTTTAAAACAAAAGAAGGTTACATCACAGCCAGAGCAAACAAACAGCCTAGAACTTCAAATGGCCATTATATGTGCGGTAGTTAATTTGAAATTTTCAAATTTAAATGTCAGTTGCTGGCACAAATATTTATCAAGTTCATTAACTTCTCTTAGTTTTGTATCGGTCTATGGCAGCATCTAAAATTTCATACTTGCCCAAGATTGCAGCCAACTCCTTTTCAAGAAACATGAATGCCTTCAACCTTGTTCTGATATTTTATACTTCTAAGCTAGCTGTCCATCTCTCTCTCTCTCTCTCTCTCTATATATATATATATATATATGTGTGTGTGTGTGTGTGTGTCTCTCTCGCTCTTTATATATATATATATATATATATATATATATATATATATATATATATATATATGTTTACTATCAATATGTCGAACATCAAAATAATTCACATTCAACACATCGAAACTAAACTGTGAAACTCAAAACAATGAAGAAATCACAATGTTGAATCTGCTGATCGATGTCAGCAGATTCGACATTGTTTCTAAACACATCACGTGATGCCCATAAAGGAGCTCAAGTAAAGTTAACACCTATACCTAACACCACATTTTTGCAGGGGGGCCCACCCCAGTGGGGGGGGGGTGTGCCCCTCACATCCCCTGCTAACTATATATTCCAACTCTGAGATCGCACTACAGTGTGGAAAGGGATGAATATCCCAAACTGCACTGTACCATGATCTCTGTACAGTTCTTCGAATGTATATTAGTGAATGCACAGTGCATTCGCTAATATTAACTCTTGACAATTGAAATGATCAACAACATGAAAATTCAAACATCTGTGTATCAAATTTCCATCTGCGTGCATCTCAATGCCGAGATTTTAATAGGAAACTATATATATATATATATATATATATATATAAAGAGTGAGATAGAGACAGATAGAGTGAAGCAGTCTAATTGTATGGGAGAATAGCTGTCAAAATGAAGTATGTTGATAAGTGCTTTTAGTAATAGTTGGTGTACTAGTAGTTGATCACTCAACTGTCCCTGATTTTCAGGGAAGTCCCTGATTTTGACTCAAATTTTAACTCTGTCCCTCTTAATCCCTCCTAAAACTAGTGACTTTTGGAGGAAAGGTGGTGAATTACACTTAATGAATAATGACAATAATTAAGAGTTATAAACTTCTTTTACTTCAGAAAATGTGTATTAATTCATATGCTCTGATTCTGTCAATGTTTCAAGTTAATAGCACTAACTAATATTCTAAAAGTGTCCCTGATTGTCCCTGATTTTTTCTTGACTTGTCCCTGATTCTGTTGAAATTTGTCCCCAATTGGTTGAGAGGTCTGATTCCCAGGCATAGTCCTTCAAACAGATCCGGAGAAAATATTGCCTAGTAGGTGCAGCAGGAACCTCTTATAAGTAACCTGTAACAAACAGAATATAATAATAGTTATTGAAACCTTTATGAGTAGTTTGCATTTTCCATCGCTATAATTTTTGCTAAGAAATCAGTATATTTTTTTCAAGCTGTTACAGATGGCTTGTTAAAAAGCTGCAGAACAAAGCATTACATTCACTGATGGGTTGCAAAAAAGTTGTAGATTGGTTTCCCTGGAGTAACTATATGTGACCTTTAGACTAAGACGGTTTACAGAGTATGGATTTTACTTTTTAACTTTCCTAGCTATGCACTGTTCAAAGTTTAGGTTGTTGTCTACTAGTTTTCCTAGATCTTTATGATATGCCCATGTATTTTGTAATCATTATTTGTGGTCTTTATACCAAGTATTTTGATGCTATATTTATAGGTTCATACGTATATACGATGCTAAAGACCACAAGATCCTTTTTAAGTGTAGCTATGCATCCCAAATGTTTCCAACAAGTTTGGTGGTCTACAGCTTATTTTTGGGGGTATGTGTAAGGTAGGGTATGAATGGTCAAACATTTACAGGTTACATCTACCCATCAGAGATATAGGTAACAGACCAGAGGTGAAATTTTGATTTCCCATCCACTGGTCAGGTTATGGTTGAATAAGATCAAGAAAGATTTCTGTTTTACATGTCTGGGAAGCCTGTTCCAGAGAAAGGATATTCTCTGAGACATATACCTGACTCTCTAACATGTCTTAGTTATATCGCAAGCAAGGTTTAAGTCCATGGATTAGGTAGATCGGACACTCTTTGTCTTGCAGATTTGCAAAAGATCCATCAAAGTGATAAAACCATCAAACCCACCAATTGTTTTGTTTATTTACTTCTATTTTATATCTCTTCCTATGGATTTATGAATACAAAAATTAACAATATCATAGAACGCATAGGTAGTATCCTGAACAGATGTCAGTACATGAAAACTGTATAACAGTCTGTTTTCATGTGTGTAATTTATTGCAATATATATATATATATATATATATATATATATATATATATATATATATATAGCTTGATATATTAATTATATTAATTAAAAAAAAAAAAACAATTGCAGCAATAAAAATCTGACTTTATTTACAGTAATTTCTAGCACCTTGGCAAAAAGCCTTCATTGTATTTATTGCAATGAAGCCTCCACTGGTAAGGTGTAGGAAGACGTTTTTATTTATGGCTGAGTTTTATTTTACACTTAGGCTAAAGGTGATAATAATGTGATTCAAATGTATTTTACAAGGTATAGCCATGGGCAGGACTAGAAAAAATTTAAGTTTGTCAATGTAAATTTAAATTGCTGCCGTCTCTAGTAAGATTACATATTATTTTATCCAAATTGTTTTGATTAACATAGTTGACTAATATGTGAGCATGTTTATTTGATGTTGTATAATTTATTCAAAGTTTGAGTAATTAAAATCCACATAAAGACTGCATTTTCCTTAATTTTAAATATATAAATTATAGCTAAAACTCCTTATGAATTGCAATGGAAATAATTTAGTATTTGTGCTTCATGTATTATCCAGTGATGCAAAGTACCTCAAAGAACTGTTAGCTGTTTAATCAACAACTCAGATCCTAATCAATAAATTAATACAAAAATAAATAAAAAAATAAAATAAATTATTGGTGAATATTACAATAAACATTTGTGCTGGGGGTGGGGAATGTGGTGAGTGGCTTCACCCTCAAACCCCTTCAATCATTTATAGTAACTCCCCAGACACAACAGAGTATTAAAGCACATAGTGATCTTGCACGAACACAGATTGTGCTGTGTGTGATAAAATATGCTCTGTTACAGTAAAAATAGTTGGAGTTTGACCAAATAAACTCCATGAAACCACAAAATTGTCAGCAACAAATTTCATGGTGAGTAAGAATAAAATTTAGACAAAAGTTCTCCTTAAAAATATACACCTCAGCCTCCCAAATTCTCTCTCAATACACAGCAAAAAGCAATTTAGTGAAACATGCTCAAACAAACAGAATATGGTAAATCACATTTCAGAGAAGTGACGAATAAATGTTTGTATGAACAATGTCTAGTTCTGATCTTCTTTTTTGGTGTCTGTTTTTTTATACGTTGTTTTATAAATATTGGGGCACCATACCCAATGTCATTAGTGTAATTAGTGATATGTATTTTGAAAGTGATAATGCCCACCAGAACTTGCATTACAGGGGAATAATAACTACTCATGGGTGTTGTGAGACCTGACACTGCAGATGAAGGGCATCATTACTGCTGGAATGTCAGTTATTTTAGATAATTGGCTATTAATTAAAATGTTTTGCATTTGTTTATATATATATATATTTACTATCAATATCTCGAAATTTACTAAAACAAGGTACTAAATACCGAAGTCTTTAGCCAAAACTACACCTACCCGAATGGCCCTATTATCGAAAAACAGCCGTTAATGCCAAAAATGTCGACAACGACATTTTACGGCATTAACAACAATGCCACCCTTACCTCAACTCCCTAATCCCTACACCTAACTTCCTGTGTATGCAGGGGGACAAGCCCCCTGCACCCCCCCTGTGGGGGGCTGTGCCCCCCTACTTATTATTCCAACTCCGAGATTGCACTACAGTTAGGAAAGGGATCTATTTTCCTAATCACACTGTACCGTGATCTCTTTACATGAGCGAACGTTATATTTGCGAATGCACAGTCCATTCGCAGTTATACCGTTACTTCATGTAAACTGCCGAAATATGAAGTATTCAAACATCTGTTGTTCGAATACTTCATAGCCGTGCAATTGCATGGCAACATTTCAGTAGGAAACTATATTTATATATATATATATATATAGAGAGAGAGAGAGAGAGAGAGAGAGATATTTTTGTACCTTTGTTAATGGCTTAAATACAATTTATTTATTTTTATTTTATTTTATTTTACATTTGTTGACCGGGCTAGTCTAGCTGGATATATCTCCATTTTCAGTAGAGGCCCAGGGAGAAAAGCTCCACATAGAACATAACAGTGAGACATACTTTTAATAAACACAAAGAATACAAGTAAGACAACAATAGTAAAAAAAAAACGAATACAAATTGCTAATAATAAACTAGGTGAATCAAATTCACAAAAAGTAAGGTACATTATCATTAAAAGTCCTGACTAGAGATAGGACAGTTTCAAGGGCTACTTAATAATTACATACAGGCTATGCCATAAGGCTCCTACTACAATAAAAAAAAATTAAAATAAAGAGTGGAAGGAGAAGGAGGAGGAAATAAGTAATGTGAGAAGATAGGAAGGAGATAGAAGTCAAGAGATGAGAGAAAAAGAGAGACTAACAAGAGGATATGGGAGAGGTAAGAAAAATAGGTCAGAACAAAGAATGACTTAAAGGGAAAGGAAAGGTATATGCTAGATATAAAGCACCAGGTGAGGTAAAAGGTCAGGAGAGGGGGGGGAGAGAAGTTAGTCAGGAGTATTACATGAGCAAAGCCAGTGATTTTGGAAGTACAGTTTGATTTGTTGTTTGAAGAGGGGTAGGGATGTGATTAGTGTTATATCCCTAGGTAGTAAATTCCATACTCGGCCTGTGGTATTAGTGAATATTGAGTCACCAGCTAAGTTGTGAGCTTTTATGGGTTTGGCCAAGAGTTTAGAAGAGGAGCGAAGGGAGGTAAGATTGTTATAACGGGGTAAAAGCTGTGAAAGAATTGGAGTGTTATCAGGTTGGTACAAAATTTTGTGTGCAATTGAGAGTTGTGTGAGTGTAAGATAGTTTTGTAGTTCTAGCCAGCCTAGAAGTTTCAAATTAAGGCAGTGATGGGTTCTGAAGGGGTTGCCAGTGGCGAAGCGGGCAATGTTATTGTAGCAATTTGCTAGTTTGTTTAGGTTAGATTTCTTGAGGTTAGTGAAGATAGGAGAGGCATAAAAGAGAGTGGATATAAGATGAGAGTGGGCGATAGTGGCTCTAGCTGATGGGGTGAGAAATGGTTTGATCCGGTATAAGGATCCCATTTTTCTGTTTACAGATTTGATAGTGTTGTTAATGTGTTGATCAAAAGAGATTGTTATCAATGGTTATTCCAAGCAGTTTAGTTGTAGAGTCTGGAGAGATGACAGTATTATTGTTAGACAGGATGGTAAAATGTAGTGGGGAGGTACGAGTGGTGGGGGTGAAGAGGAGAAGTTTAGTTTTTTTAGCATTAAGGAGGAGGTATCGTCTAGTAAACCATGTTTCTACTGTGTTGAAGATAGTTTGGGTTAGTGTGATTAGGTCAGAAGATGAGGTTGCTGAACAAATAATTGTGGAGTCATCAGCGTATTGAATGCAGGTGGCTTGTGGAATAACAGAGTGGAGATCATTAATAAAGAGGGAGAAGAGAAGTGGGCCAAGAATAGAGCCCTGAGGGACTCCAATAGAAATGGGCAATAAGGAGGAGATGTGGTTATCCCAGAGAACGGCTTGTTGTCTGTTGCAGAGATATGAACTAAACCATTTTATGGAAAGTTTGTCAAATGAGAGGGATTCCAGAATATTAATTAAAGAAGAGTGGTTAACCATGTCAAAAGCTTTTGAAAGGTCGATGAATAGTGCAGAAGAGAGAAGGTTATTATTGCGATTGCTGTTGATAGTATCTACAAAGGAAAGGAGGGCAGTGGTGGTGCTATGGTGGGGTCTAAAACCATGTTGACAGTTAGCTAAGATATTGTGTAGGGACAGATATTGAACAAGTTGTTGATGAATACACTTCTCCATAATCTTTGCTAAAGGTGAGAGAAGTGCAATTGGCCTAAAGTTAGAATACTCGATAGAGTTACCGCCTTTGTGTAGTGGGATAATATGAGAGACTTTCCAGATGTCAGGGATAGTTCCTTCTTGGGTGGTTCTATTTATAAGTATAGTTATTGGGTAGGCAATTTCTTTGGCAGCCTTTTGCAGAAAGAGGGAGGGAAGCTTGTCAGCAGAGGGTGTACAAGGTTTCAGTTTGAGGATAAGTCGATGGATGAAAGAGGTAGAGACAGGTTGTAGAGAGAAGTTGTAGGAAGAGTTTGCTAAAATATTTGGAGGGTAGAAGTTATTAGTGTTCAGTTGACTTGCAAGAGATTGAATGGTTTCAGTAAAGAAGGAGTTAAAAGCATTGGCAGTTTGGTCAGGGGTGTCTGGGTCAGCATTTAGTGGGGAGGGAGTTTTGGCTGATCCTGGAGAAAGGAGTTTATTGACGGAAGACCAAAATTGTTTTGGTTTATTAAAATGGGTTTCTTGTAGTTCACAGTAAAACTTTCTTTTGTCATTTAATATAGCTTTTTTGGTCAGGTTTCTTAGTTGACGAAAGTGATGGAAATCAGAGTTTATTCTAAGGCGCCTCCATTTGGCCCAAACTTTGTTTTTAGAGAGGATAAGTTTTTTAGTTTCATTTGAGAGCCATGGGGCTGTATTTGACCTCATTCTAATGGTACGTTCGGGAGCATGTTTATTCAGAATGGAAAGAAAAGTAGAATTGAAGAATAATACTGCTTCGTTAAGTGGAAGTATTTTTAAGGGGTTCCAGTTACAAGCTCTGAGTTCGTTTTGAAATAGGTCAGTTTTAAAGTGTTTGGTAGATCGTATATTTCTAATATTAGGGAGGTGAGGAAAGTCATTTTTCTCTCTTGTGATAAAGGTTAAGCAATGATCACTGAGGTCATCAGGCAAAGTACCTACATTGTATGTGATGTTAACTTTGTTTATTAGTATCCAGTCTAAAATGGTTTGCTTTTTACTTGGTTTGTTAAACCTTGTAGTAGAGGTAATGGTTTGGGTGAAACCATTTAGGTTGATGTGAGAGGTGGGATTTTCAGTGTTGATGGTATTCCAGTCTATATTAAAGTCACCAAGAATTATAGTTTCCTGGGGGTAGTTGATGGAGACCCAGCTAAGAAAGTTTTCTAAGATAGGTATATTATTGCCAGGAGGTATATACATACAGATGATGTAAAGGGCTTTCTTTGCATTTAGTTGGAGTTTAATAATGATGGCTTCCACTTTACTGTCCTGGGTTGGACAGGCAGACAGGGTAGAGATGTTGAGGTGATTTTTAAACAGAATTGCAACTCCACCACCCTTACGTTTAGTACGGTCAAGCCTTAGTATATTATATCCTTGGGGTATAATTTCAGTGTCTTTGGTAGCTGGCTTAAGCCAGGTTTCGGAGAGACAGAGAATGTCAAAACTGTGAGTATCTAGGAGAGCATGTAGGTAGGGTACTTTGTTGTTTACACTGCGTATGTTAAGATGCCCTAACAGAAGGGTGTTATTTGAGGTTGGTCTGGATGTTTGTTGAGAAGGATTTATGGGGCCAGGGTTAGGGTGAATATCACCGTCTTTTAAGGTAGAGTCATCAGGAGCAGGTGTAAGGTTGCTCTTAAGAAGGGTTAGAGGTTTTATTTTTCTATCTGAGGATAGGGTGTAGGTGAGGTGAGAGTGCCTATGGAATTTGGCTAGGTTGTAGCTAAAGGTGGAATTGACATTTAGGAATGAACTGGGAGGAGTGTGGAAGGTAGAAGTAAGTTTTTGTTTATTGGAGGGTTGAATGTAGAGTGGGTATTCTATGAAGGAAAGGAGGTAGGTAGAGATGAGAGTAGTAGCGAGTAGTAATGAGAATATAAGCTGTGTGGATAAGTTGAGGGCCATTATTGAGGGTGAGTAAGGTAGAAGAGATTAACGTAGAGATATATGACCAGGGTTAGCAAGGTGGTAGTCAGTGTTTAAGTTAACAGGGAAGAATAATAAAGAGGTAAGACTAGTGATAAGGATGTTAAGGTATACAAAAGTCCAAAGACTATTTTCAGGAATAACCTGGCCATGAATACAATCCAGACATTTCTAATATGAAAAAATAACAAAAACTGCAATTGAAAATGGAACTGAACAAAAGATATGTAAAAATCTAATAAGAATATTCACTAACTAATGTTTATTAACTACTGTATATTATATGAAGCTGATCCAGCTGGGCATCAACACCCCCCCATGTAACTAGATACTGAACTTTCTCATAAACAGACCCCAAAAGATACGTGTGGGAAAAAACAGTTAAAAACTGTATCACACTGAGCATGGATGTCACACAGGGCTGCATCCTGAGTCCTCTGCTGTTCACCTTGCTGATTCACGACTGCATGGCCAAGCACGAATCCAACAAAATCATCAAGTTCATGGATGATACCACTGTTGTACGTCTTGTCAGGAATGGAGAGGAAACAGCCTACAGGGAAGAAGTGGAGTATCTGATAGACTGGTGTGACAATAACAATCTGGACTTAAATGTAGGAAAGACCAAAGAATTAATAGTGGAGTTTGGGAGGACACAGGAGGTACTTCAAGCTCTGCAGATTAAGGGAGTGGAAGTAGAAAGAGTCAAAAGTAACAAGTTCCAGGGGGTGCATATCTCCGATGACATGCTGGATGACTCACATTAAACACAGTGAAGACGGCACAACAATGTCTGCACTCCCAACAGAAACTGAGAAAGGCAAACCTGGCACAGACCACCTTCAAAGATTTCTACAGGGAGACCATTGAGTGTATCCTCACTAATAACATGATCGTATGGTACGGGCACTGCAAATCATCTGACCACAAGACTCCCCAGAGGGTAGTGAAGGCAGCAGAAAAAAATCATTGGTTCCTCAGTCCTATCCATGTATGAGCTGCATGAGACTAGGTGTGTGTGAAGGGCTAGGAAGATAATAGACGACCCCCACCCATCCTGCACATGGCATGTTCTTCCGCCTCTCCTCGGGTGACAATATCGCAGCTTACACTATAAAACATCTAGACTGAACAGGAGTTTCTTCCCTCTATCCATAAGGCTGCTGAACTCAACTGTTAAGCATGACAGCCGATAACAGGATCAATATGCCACAAGCTGTGGTATACTGTCTATAGTAACTATTTGGCAGTTACTTAATAACTGTAACAGTTAGACGATCGCTTCTATAACTATTAGTGCAATAGCCAGAGTGACTCATCACTCCATATACATGCAATATGAACAGAGTTTATCACACTACTAATGTGGATGTGCAATATTCTAAGCAAATCACAATGGGAATATTAGTCTATGCGATACCTACTAGTACAATATTGTCTAATGTCTTATATGTGGTAAATGTATGTGTTGTCAAGTATCCTAATTATTGCTGTATGTGAATCTCTCTTACTTACCTCTAATTATATGTTATGTCTTGCACTGGGACCATGCAATGAAATTTCATTCAACTGGCACTGCTAGGTACATCTGATCGACAATAAAGTTTCCTTTGACTTTGACTTTTATTCTTTGTCTTATTTAAGCTGCACAGCACATAAAGAACTAGTGTCTCTATTAGATAAGTTGTTTTCTTTAAAAGTGAATGAGAAATGGGTTTTAAGGTATATACTGTATGCGTTTAAATGTTTTCCAGTCCTTTTGCAGGTACGAAAATCTGCACATGATTACTGAGTGGACTTAGTTGTTTAAGTGGGGTGGGTCTTACTTAAAAAGAATGGGCAGATCCTAGTTAATGTCATTAAACAACATTTTGTGGGATATATTAGTTAGGTAGACCTGACCAAGTAATTCAGATTTCAGTGTGTGTGTGTGTGTGTGTGTGTGTGTGTGTGTGTGTGTGTGTGTGTGTGTGTGTGTGTGTGTGTGTGTGTGTGTGTGTGTGTGTGTGTGTGTGTCTGTGTGTGTGTGTGTGTGTGTGTGTGTGTGTGTGTGTGTGTGTGTGTGTGTGTGTGTGTGTGTGTGTGTGTCTGTGTGTGTGTCTGTGTGTGTGTGTGTGTGTCTGTGTGTGTGTGTGTGTGTGTGTGTGTGTGTGTGTGTGTGTGTGTGCGTGTGTGCGTGTGTGTGTGTGTGTGTGTGTGTGTGTGTGTGCGTGTGTGTGCGTGTGTGTGTGTGTGTGTGTGTGTGTGTGTGTGTGTGTGTGTGTGCATGTGCGTGCGTGCGTGCGTGTGTGTGTGTGTGTGTGTGTGTGTGTGTGTGTGTGTGTGTGTGTGTGATAGACTTCATGTACATGGGTTAAGTTGAAAGTATTTATAGGTTCATAGGTGTTTACTACACTAATGAGCACAAGGGCCATTTTAAGCCTAGCCATGCATTCGAAATCTCTGACAAGTTCAGATACCCTTGATAAGTGTAAGCAGGGGCTCAGGAGATGAAACATTTACAAGCAGGGGCCTGGAAGATGAACATTTACAGGTTGCCTGTGTCCAGTAGAGACATAGGTGTCAAACCAGGGATGAATTTTTTTATTCCCCAACACACTGTACAAATTGCATTTGAATTGGGTTAGGGAAGAACTATGCTTCACATGGATAGGAGCCTGTTCCATAGATGGGGTAGTCTCTGGGATACATTCCTGTCTCTCCAGCAGGTCCTATTTACATCACAGACAAGGTTTAAGTCTTTAGAATGGGTAATTCTGGTGCTGTTTGTTTTGTGGATATGCAGGAGATCCATCAGAGTGGGGTCTAACAATGCCCTGTATGCCAGGCATAGATCTTCCCAACAAAAGCCTGTAGAGACAGAATACAGGGCTAGGACCTTGAGACAGTTTGCATAGGACATTTTACTTATGCCCTGTATTCTTTTAGTGAGGAACTTCTGTGGACATTCCAGCTATTGGATATGTCTGGTAAGGTACATACCAAAGGGGCATTGTACTCAATGATAGGTCTGATGAATGCCAATTACAGTGGAAAAATGACCTCCTTGGACTTAGATGCCACCTTTGTTTATAAGTTGCGCAACATCGAATGATTTCCTCACTACTGTAGACATGTGATGGCGAAAGGCTAGGATGACTTCCTGAAGGATGCTATTATGCATTTCTTGGCATTTAGTTTTAGTCCATGACTCTGACACCAGTTGTTTGTCTGTGTTAGCCCCTCCTGGAGAACATTTGTGTCAGTGTGGGATTTAATGACAGCTCTTAATTTGCAATCATCTGCAAATTTAGTCAGCCAGAGACCACTGACATTGGCTTTGACTTCAGAGAAGTAAATGCCAAAAAGGAGTAGTCCAAGGACTGATCCCTGAGGAACTTCACTTGTGACTGGCCTCTTTGTAGAAGTGGACTTCCCAATTCTAACTTCCTGGGTCCTGTCTGTGAGCTAGTTGGCTATCCACCAGGTGACTTATGAGTTTGTACCTAAACTCTTGAGTTTATCAACAATGCCTGAGTGGGATATTGTGTTAAATACCTTGGCCAGGTCAAGGTAGGCAGTGTGAACCATTTTGCCCTCATCCATTGCTTGGGTTACCTTCTCAAAGAAGTCCACCAGGTTGAGTAGGCATGAACTGCCCTTGATGAAACCAAACTGGGTTGGGCCAGTGTCTGGAAGATTTCCTATATCACTACTAATCATTTCCATGCTAATTCTTTCTGTAACTTTACATATAAGACTAGTGAGGCTTATGGGCCTGTACATGGCCCACCTTTGTGTAGCTGGATGACTGTTGCTGTTCTCCATTCATGAGGCACGAAGCCTGTTTGGAGGCTACAGTTAAATAGTAATTCCATAGGCCCTGATAGGTAATGTTTAATGCTATTTTGAAAGCATCCTGGGATATTGTCTGGGCCCATTGATGTAGTGTTCTTGGCATTAGAGAGAGCATAAGGACCTGATCCTAGTGATAGCTGGGAGGTCATATTTGATGTTATTTCCTGAGGGGAGGTTTAGGGGGAGGGAGGGGGTAAACTTGGAGCTGGGTTTATTGGCCAGTAGGTTTGCTATATCTTCTGGCCCAGTACAGGTGGCTCCATTTACAATGAGTTCTGCACACAAATGTGTATTGCCTTTGAGGCTGCGTACATAGCTAAAGAATGCCTAGTGGTTGTCCTTGGCCTGGGAAGCCAAATTTACCTCATATTTGGCTTTGGTAGACTTTATTTGTCCTCTGAGTTGTTTGTTTAATTTGATGAGAGTACTTTTATCCTGCTGGGTGCTGCACCTCCTAATTTTTGCCATGATTTTCTTCCTTCTGTTATACAGCCTATTGGTTTAGTGATTCCACCAGCGTGGCTTGTTTTTTGAGTTAGTTCTGTACTTCTTCCTGGTGGGTACAGCTGCCTTTATGCAGCTATAACATGCTTGTACAAGCATTCTGTGAACAGTTCTGCATAGGCAGCAGTGTTCTTAGGGTTTATGGGGGCTTGAAACTTTGCCAGGTTATCACTTAATAGCAGGAGGTTAACCTTAGAATAGTTCCTGAATATTCCAGGTTTAGCTTGGAGGTCCAGGTTTTAGTTTTACTTCAAAAGAGACCATTTTGTGGTCTGACCTTACCAGGGAAGACATTACAGTAGAGGGTGGGCAGCACTCTCCCATATTAGTGAGGACCAGATTCAGCATGTTTGCACCCCTGGTTGGAGTATTGACTATCTGGTCCAGGGAGTTTGTGTTTACAAAATCCAGGCATCTCTGTGCTTGTACATTTGGTGTTGTATACTAGGATTCCCAGTTAATAGTGGTGTAATTAAGGTCACCCATGAATATGGTATTGGGTTGGATGGTTAGTGTTTCTAATAAATTTAAAAACATTGTATGGGTTTCCTGGGTCATAGAGGGGGACCTATAGCTTTCACGGAAGTGGTATTTGATTTTGTCTATGGTGACTTGAACATGGAGCAACTCAAATGCATTGTCCTGTTCGACCAGCTTTGAAGTATATTTATTTTTGATATAAATAGAGACACTTCCACCTTTAGTCCCTGACTGTGTAGTAGGTGGTCTAAATGTGTGAAAGGTATTATAACCTTGCACTGTTGGTGTGCTCTCTGCAGGTTTAAACCATGCCCCAGTGACCACACAGATTTCAGACTTCTCTAGGGTGAAGAAACCTTCTAGGGAGTGGAGTTTTTGTTTAGACTCCTAGCACTGAGCAGTAATACCTTTAGATTTTTCTTGATTTTCATTTGCTATTTCAGAAGTCCTTTCAGTTTGACATTGCCTGAAAAAGGTACTGTGGGGGAGACAATGTTTTAGATAATATCTGAAATCCTAGAGGGTAGAGGTGCAGACCATCCCTGGCAAAGCAGCATGGTCTGTTGACCATTTCCTTCCATGCTGACAAATATTGCACCCCTTAGAATGACACCAGAAACTAAGCCAATTATTAAAGTCAATCATCTTTTGTTCATATTGTGGCACCATCCTTGGAGAAGGTAAAATGCTGCTCAATTCTAGGCTCATGCCAGCCTGTGACACATATTCCGTGAGCTCCATGATGTCTCTCTTCATATAGTCTAGGGAGGTACGTCTCAAGTCATTTACTCCCACATGGACAATGACTGAGCCATATTGGTACTTGTGGTCCAATGACTTCAGTGCGTGCATGCGTAATGTGGTGGATCCTAGCCCCGGATAAGCAACTGGCTACAGAGGTGCCGGAAGCTGTTGAAGACTGGGTGGGGGGAGCGGAGAGTGAGAGGGGTGCTTAGTGATCTAAAAAGGACAATTTTTTTAAACTATTTACTACCACAACATAGATTCACTTGGAGGACATTTTAAGCTTAGCCAACTTCCCTTTTGGTGTTTGAATTATTATTTCCTGGTTGGTCTTACTTATCCCATGGCTGATAATTATATATAATCCCTAGTAAGAATAACTGTGATCATACTATAGATAATTTGAGTGGACCCATGTAAGGGATGCAGCATTTAGGCACTGCCTCTATCCATTAGTGGCACAGGGGGCAATCCTGGAGTACATTTTCTATTACCTATCCTTAGATCCAAGTTGCATTTGAATATGGACAGGGATGAGCTTTGTTTTACTTGAATGGATAGTCTATTCTGGAAGAGTAGTAGCCTCTGTGATAAATATCCATCTCTCTACATTCAGTTTAGACACCCGGACTGAGTATTTTTGATGCCATTTGACTTGCTGATGTTCCATAGCTCCATCTGTATGAGGTTGGAGAATGCCTTGTATGCCAAACACGTCACCTCTAAGCACCCTGTAGGATACTGAGTATAGTGATAAATCTTTGAGGTAGTCCATGCAAGACCTATTGTTTAGGACTTTTATCCTTTTAGTAAGGTATCTCTGGGGTATTCCAATTGTTGAATGGGTCTAGACAGATACATGCCAAAGCGGGCATTATACAAAATGATTGACCTAATGAGGGCTTTGTAAAGGGGGACAATACAATCTCTAGATTTAGTCACAATCACTTTGTTTATAAACTGTGCAATATAGAAAGACTTTCTTATGACTCTGGGCACATGTTGGCCAAAAGTTAGGTAACTGTATAGACAAGTTCCCAAATGTCAAACGACTGTGTCAGTTCTCAGGGGGCATTGTCAATTTGACAGTTCCCTGGAGTAGATGACTTCCCAAAGGATACAATAATGGAGTTTAGAGCAACAGAGCAAAAACTCTACAATAATTGAGTTTAGTTTAAATTCATGATTCTGGCACCAGTTATTGTTTGGGACAAAACTTCCTGCATGATGGTTAAATCATTTGGGGATTCAATAACTGCTCCTAGCTTGCAATTATCTCAAACTTAGTCAGCCAAAGCCCTTTGGTATTTCCTTTTACTTTTGAGATGTATATGCCAAACAGAAAAAGTCTCAGCACTGAACGCTGGGGGACACCATTGGTGACTGGTCTCTTCCCCTATTTTGATCTCCTGCATCCTGTGAGCAAGTTGGCATCCAGCTAGTGATGTAAGTGTTTGCTCCTAGATTATTCATCTTTTGTACTACACCTGAGTAGGGGATTGTGTCAAAAGGCTTGGTCAGGTCAAGGTAATGTTGTTTGAACTGTTTTACCTTCATCGATTGCTTTGGTGACAAGAGTAAAGCTTAAAATTTGCCCTTGGTTTTGAGACTTTCATACTTGCTCCCGATTCTTGCCCTAAGAGGTTGACAGATCAGAGCATATGCTTGACTGTCCCTGATTTTGTGTCATATTTTTGGTCTATTCCTCATATGTATGATTTTCTGGCAAATTTAAGAGGATTGTGAGACTTAAATAGTGATAGACGCTTGAGTTTCAGACAAACACTGAGCGATTTGCTAAACAAATAATACTGCCTCACAATGAAAACAGACTTAGTATGAGCAGTAAACTTCTCTTCCATTGAAACTCACATTCATTGAAATGGTATGAAAACCCACTTTCATTTTACATCTGGCCAGTGGATGACTAAGTTTACCTTTGGGCTGTTTTCAAACCATAGGCTCCTTACACATTTTTAAGGTCATGCATACATGTATGCATTCTTTGATTCACCTTCCTGGTTGTATTAACCTGATTGTATTAAATTATTTTCCTTGTATAATATAGCACCACTTGTTAGAATGTGTTTTAAATTTGTACTTTTGAACAGTCTTCTAGTAAGCAATGAAACAAAATGTATGCACCAATAATGACAAAACTAACCATTTCAAAAAAGTTTAACCACAAAAGGTCACTCAGTCTTCTGTCATTACAATCCACTAATATCAGTAAATATGCACAATCTCTGAAGAAGTAAGTCATCTAAATAATTCCACATTAAATGGATCTGTAGCTAATGAAGAGGTTGTTGATAGCAAACAACTTTATATTTCATTGTTTCATCTACAAATGCAGTGGGTATAAAAAATGCACATACTCCTGTTAAAATGCCAGGTTTTTGTGATATATATAAAAAAACACCACAATAAATCATTTCAAAACTTTTCCCACCTTTAATGTGACCTATATCCTGTACATTTCAATTGCAAAACATTAGGGGAAAAATATAAAAAATAGAAAATGTACAATAAGCTGGTTGCATAAGTGTGCACACCCTTAAACTAGTACTTTGTTGAAGCACCCTTTGATTTAATAACAGCATTCAGTCTTCTTGGGTAGGAGTCTATCAGCATGGCACAACCTGACTTGACAATATTTGCCCATTTTTCCTTGCAAAAGCTCTCCAAATCTGTCAGATTGTGAGGGCATCTCTTGTGCACAGCTCTATTCAGGTCACCCCACAGATTTTCAATTGGATTTAGGTCTGGGCTCTGGCTGAGCCATTCCAAACTTTAATTTTCTTCTGGTGAAGCCATTCTTTTGTTGATTTGGATGTATGTTTGAGGTCATCGTTGTGTTGAAAGGTGAAATTCCTCTTCATCTTCAGCTTTCTAGCAGATGCTTAAAGGTTTTGGGCCAAAACTGACTGGTATTTGGAACTATTCATAATTCCCTTCACCTTGACTAAAGCCCCAGTTCCAGCTGAAGAAAAGCAACTGCAAAGCATAATACTGCCACCACCATGCTTCACCATGTGGATGGTGTTCTTTTGGTGATGCAAAGTGTTATTTTTCGCCAAATGTACCTTTTGGAATTGTGGCCAAAAAGGTCAACCTTGGTCTCATCAGACCATAACACATTTTTCCACATGCTCTTGGGAGACGGTGTATTGTTTTACAAATTTTATCTGGGTCTGGATGTTTTTCTGTGTAAGAAAAGGTTTCTGTCTTGCAACCCTACCCCATAGCCCAGACATATGGGCAATACGGTAGAGTGTTGTCACATGTAGTACACAACCAGTACTTGCTAGAAATTCCTGCAGCTCCTTCAGTGTTGCTGTAGGTCTCTTGGTAGCCTCACTGACCAGTTTTTGTCTTGTCTTTTCATCAATTTTGGAGGGAAATCTTTTGCAAAGTCACTTTTGCCCCATATTTTCTCCACATTTTGATGACTGTCTTCTCTGTGTTCCATGGTATATCTAAAGCTTTGGAAATGATTTTGTACCCTTCTTCTGACTGATACCTTTCATCAGTGAGATCCCTTTAATGCTTGGTAAGCTCTCTGTGAACCATGGCTTTTGCTGTAGCAAGCAACTGAGTACATGTCAGGAAAATCCTACTAGGATAGCTGAACTTTATTTGGGATTAATCAGAATCTCTTTAACTCATTCACTCTGGAGCAGCTCAGAAAAAGCTGCCTGCTTAATTCCATCATAGGAACAACAGTGCAGCCTGAGCTCATTTTCAGAAAATCCATTTGTAATACCATACAGAAAACAAATGTTCATAACTCTTTAACTATAAGAGCTAGGCTAAAAAATTTAACTGTGAAAGTTGTTCAGCAGACACCGAACTTTCCAACAGTGTAAATATTGATAGTGCATATAAAAGTCATCATTAAATATTTGGCAAAGAATGTTGATATTGTGTATTTTTTTACCTTTTTGGAAAAGCAAAGCACAATATATTGGTCAATGTACCATGTAGACCCATACAATTTGCATTTAATTTGTTAGTATGAATGTCAGCTTTAAAATGGTACCTTAACCATCACTGTGTGATGCTCCTTTATGGAGATATTCACAGAAATATGATTAATATAATATTTCTCATAATTGATAAATAAACAAAGCATACTATATCATCACCTGTAACAAACAGAGCCTACATATCAGTGTAGAAGTTGTGCATCTGCATCTCAGCTTCAAAATGATGCATCATTTGTGTCATCACAATGCTCCCTTGCAAATAAATGGGCATAATAATGAGAGGCATTGTAAATGTATAATTTTCATAATCCTACAAGACTAAACAAACTGTGATATCTGTACATTTGTACAGTGTACAGACACAGTCCTTTTACCATGTTGAAAGGAGCAACACTGTCTTCAAAATTAGGTATTACTCGGCACACTGACATGCTCCCTTGCAAATTTATTTACAAAAATATGAAAAAAAATCATAATTTCCATAACCTAACTCCAAAACAAACTTTGATATCTGCACATGTGTGCAGCATACAGGCACAATTGTTTTACCATGTTGGAACCAGCTATGCTGTCTTCAAAATGAGGTATTACTTGGCACATTCAGATGCTCCCTTGCAAAGTTATTTACCAAAATATGAAACAAAATCATAATTTCCCTAACCTAAGTCCAAAACAAACTTTGATATTTGTACATGTGTACAACATATAGGCACAGTTATTCTACCATGTTGAAACTATCAATACGGACTTCAAAATTAGGTATTACTTAGCACATTAAGATGCTCCCTTGCAAATTTATTTACCAAAATATGAAAGTAAAATCATAATTTCCATAACCTAAGTCCGAAACAAACTTTGATATCTGTACATGTGTACAACATACAGGGGCAGTTCTTTTACCATGTTGGAACTATCAATACTGTCTTCAAAATGAGGTATTACTTAGCAAATTCAGATGCTCCCTTTCAAATTTATTTACCAAAATATGAAAAAAATAATAATTTCCATAGCCTAAGTCCGAAACAAACTTTGATGTCTGTACATGTGTACAACATACAGGGACAGTTCTTTTAACATGTTGGAACTATCAATACTGTCTTCAAAATGAGGTAGTACTTGGCACACTGACATGCTCCTTTGCAAAGTTATTTACCAAACTATGCAAAAATCATAATTTCCATAACCTGAGTCCTAACAAAACTGATATTTATACATGTGTACAGCATTCAGAAGCAGTTGTTTTACCATGTTGACACATATGATTGTAAATATACACATTCTTGGTGTAGCCAACATACTGCTGAATGGGTACATGTAAAGAGAAAAAGCAAGGTAAGGACCGCCACTCCACTAATAAACCCAGGACAGGCATGGGTCTTCAGTGGCAGGCAAGGCCATCTGATCTGTCCGATAGCTGTGCTGGCTACCTACTCAGACAGCTGAAACCACTGCAGTGTCACGACCTTCTTCAGTGTCAGCAGTCTGCCTTACCTATGATTTTTCTCTTTACATGTGTCCATTCAGCAATGGGCCTAAGGGATCAAGTTTTGTATTACTAAGCCCTTCCTGTCATCTAAACTCTGCACATGCCTGATAAAAGCAGACTAAAAAAAGTATTGCAGGATGGCCGCCTACATATTAAATTGTACGTGGTAGCACTCTTCTGAAACAGTTCTTTCTCAGCATCCTCACCAGCTCCTTACTGCAGTTATTTGCCAAACTCAGAAAAATATATTTTACACAACACATTTCATAATAGAGTTTTGCATACTATACTGGTCCTACTTGGTCATGGGTGTTTTCCATTCTTCTCACAAGCTGCATGTTACCATTCCTGCATAGCTCTCCTCACACCATTGTGGAGGTCAGTCAAGAACAATGCAATGTCCTCCTCAGTTAGGTGAATGCCATCCCTTCTGAGCAGGTGAACATCTTCCACAATGATGCTGTCATGACAGATTGTAGATCCACCGACACTGTGCATCAAGCCATGCATGAACCCATTCTGTAAACGTCTGGCCATGTGAGCTGCCCATTGACTGTTTGCTGTTTTCCATTTCTGTCGAGGAATTATATCAGAGAACAGAAAATGACAATGTGGCCACCAAGACTGCAAGTGTTCAAAAATTGCTGTGATTTGAAACCATAGCCTTCTGAGTGGTTGACTGATGACATAATTCCTTCCAATGTGCAACACAAGAATGTCGGGCTCAGGGTAGATGGAACACTTCTCTTCCAACAACTGCAGTACTCCACTCCAATACATACCTCTTCTTGCAATGCAGTATACCTTCACACTGCATGTGGGGAAGCTCAATTTGTAGTGGTTTTCATTTACGGAGGGATGGCTGACAGCCCAATGAATGTAGGAATGGCCACATACCCACACTCTCACTTGTCATTCTCCTGCTCATGAAGCCATGTCAGTGTCAGAAGGTGGGCGAACCTGCACATGAAAGAAAATGCAAACAAATTATTACTGATGTTTGACAGATATATTGGAAGACTACATATATATGTATATCATATGCATTGCCTGGTTAGCCCATCCGAATCTTCACTTCTATCCACTCTGCCTTACCTCTGCCCTTTCCATTTACATGTATCCATTTGGCAATGGACATAAGGAGTGAAAGGGGGGACAGCAGCACTATGGGACTGAGCTGAAGAGTCTCCAAGTAATTTATAAGAAAACCATTACTGATGCAAGGCACTAAATACCATATATATTCATATCCTTCATACAGTCTACCACAAATCCTCTTATTCTAGCAACTTTGTCATGGAAAAGCAACACATTTATTCTAGTACCTAAGTTAATAGAAATATGTAAAATCTATGTCCAGATTTTGCCTCATAAATTTGTAAAATGTTTTGACATTGTAAAAAATGAAAGAAATAAACTGGTGGGGGTGGGGGCTTGCAATGATTCCAAGTGGAGAAACACCCAAAGCTGACTTGTGCATTCATCAGTGTGATAACTACTTCTACATATGTGAATAACAGTGTCAGCTGCTGAGAGTTTGGCCTGAAAAGTGATAATGAGTCAGTGATATACTGTAACTGCACTTATTGGTAATGTGCTAATGACCTGCATTTCATTACTGCACAGTTATGCATGCTCAAGACACAGGTGCTAATTGATCCACAGAACCTGTTGAATAGGCATTCATTATATTACATTGTGCAGCTGCTATGTAATACAGTCATTATCATCATTAAGGACAAGACCTGAGTAATTCAGTAAAAGACTATATCACTTAGATATGAGCCCTTCCTCCCACCAAAATTCCACACATGACTGACAAACCCAAGTAAAATTACCAAAATATAGGGTAGCTCCATGCTGGTAGTTGCCAGCAAATAATTACATTTATGTCACTCAGGCAACTACTGAGTATAATCAGAAATATACTAAGACAAGCAAAACTGTCAAACATATCTGTCTGATCCATTTAAAAGTATTACTTCATGTTATCTCACCTAACCATTCCCTCTAAGACAGAAATATTGTCCAAAATATCTGGGTGAGCAATGTCAAGAATCAGAGAACAAGCCAAGATCAGAACTAAATTTTGCATGAAAAGCCATGAGCATTTCTAAAAAGTGTTGAACACCTACACCAGGGGGTGCTCACTATAAAAAGCCCAGCAGCCCTTGGTCATAAGCTAATGGCTGGCAGGCAACCAGTTGCTCAGCTTGGGTTACCTGGGATAGCTCTTCTGTATTGGCTTTCTCTGGTATTATATTGGGCACACATGGCTAGGCTTATAAAGACCTTTGGGTCAATAGCCCAGTAACCACCTGTGAACTTATGAACTATACAGTTTTAAATCATCCATAAAAAGATGAGAAATCTTTACAATCACCAAATGAAGAATTCACCCAAGCAATCCCTTCAATACAATGTATGCACAAGTACCAGAATGAAAGATTTACCCAAACTGACCCTTCAGTAACATTCCCTGGTATGTACAAACACCAAATGAGATATTCACCAAAGCAAACCACTTATGTGCAGGTAGATAATTGTTGCACATTACCTGTTGAGTGGACATTCATTATATCTCCGGGTACATAACAGTTATAATATAAGACTGAGTCATTACCATCAGTTAGGAATTTCATGCAGGAATTAGAGTACAAGTAATGACACTTACTTACAAGGCATACCATCCTTGTAAAGGGTGTTACTATCACTGGTTACTGGCAAGCTGCTCAGGGCTTCAGGTACACAAACCAGTTGCCAGACAAGAATATGAAACCAGTGTCAGTGGTGCTATACTTTGCTAATTATAGCATACCTTAATGAATGCAATATGTGCAACAAGCTTCCCTGGCTTGTACTGCACTGAATCATATAATTTTCAGTGTAGTCATTTATTTACATGTTGATCACTTTAATCCACTATGCCAGCAGCCTCATTTAAGAGGGCCCAAGGTGGCATTTACATACACTGGACAGTTTCCCTACTTTTTTCAAGAAGTGCTGTAAGATCCTTTACATCCACCTATACTACCACCAGCTCCAGCAAATTGGGCTTCAGTGGCTCATCTGAAGAATTTCTTATTACTTTGACTTGTAGGCAGTGTGTACAGTAAAGTGCTTTACAACAGTCAATTACTGTTTGGCAACCTTTTGGCAAGCGGTTTCTTCTTATCTAAGCATGATGAGTTTGTGCATGCTTAAGTGCTTGAGTCTAGTCTGAAAGTTTGGCACAGATTAGAATTACAAATCTTCCTTCAGTGTAAAATTTAAGTCCCTTTCCTAAACCTTTACTTGCCTACTATGTCACTTTGAGCAAGTTAAATAAACAAATTCATGCATGCTCGTGCTGTGTAAGGTATACCTTTCTACAGTACATTCTTATGCCAGACATGAAAAATCACTATTTAGAATAGACAGTCCAGGTTTGCAGTTGTGAAACATGATGATACTGCACTAAACAGTCACTGGCAGCTACTACCCGCGTACTCTGTGTCTCATGCAGCTCCATACTGCCTGGTCTAAGGAAATGCACCAGCTTTCTCACTGGCACCACCTTGCCTTCTAGGTAATGAAGTTCAATGAAGAACTACCCCACCTGGCAGAGACTGCTTTGTGTACATGCTTTTTATACATGGCAATGCAGTAGCTTTGTAAACACAGTGCCATACATACAAGGAAATAAACTGTGCTGACTAAATGCTTACATCTGATAGGAGAGCATTTCCTAGAACTGGAGTTCTGCTGCATGCATAACACAAAACCTTTTACTCTAGTCTGTGTCCCTTTTTTTTGAGGTTTTGTCCTCTCATTATTTTTGGCTTTGCCAAGATTGTTTGTGTTAGGAGGTTGAGAGCCAAAGAACCCCTTTTCCCACCATGTATTTGCCTTTAGAGTTTGTCAGTTATGCACTAATTGTCAAACCAATTAAAGTAAGCAGGCGAGAATATAATTATAATTTATTAAATTGGTTTTGAATTTATGCTCTGGCACTGTTGTCCGGCTTTTTGTATCCTTGCTCTCATTAAACCATGTAAAACCAAGCAAACAACAAGTTTAACAGCTACTCGAACTATAATGTCGACATGCTGAATGCAAGATTGCAGCAACCATTCACCGCTGTTAGTTCCTGCACCAGTTTATAGGCACAAACAAAAGCACAGTCTAGAAATGTTTTTAAATATCAAACATCTGACTGAGACAAGCCCACATGGAAAAAAATAGTTACAGTAGAGTCAGAAATACCATTGTATAATGTATATGAAATGCAACCGCACCTCACTTCACCACATCGACCCACGGACTGCTGATTTTTGAAATGGAGTTGTCTGAGTTAGTTCTCAGCCCAGGTGGTTGGAGTCTGATTCCTACCCCTAGTACCATGGGGACAAAAAAACTACTAACCTGACATCCATTCATAGGTTCTGTTCATATGTTTGCACTAGGCTAACGAAGATTCAGGCCATTATAGCTGTGCAGCCCAAATGTGCCCCATAAGTTCTTTTGTCTTGGGCATGATATGTAGGGGTGTATTAGTTAGGCCATGAAGTAAAAACTGAGACTGTCAGTCAAATTTAGTAGTTAAAAAATGAATACTAAAAAAAGTTTTGAATTTGTGGGACTGGAGCACGATGTCTAGAATACATAGCGCATGCTGTTTGTAAATAATGATCAAGTGCCATTTTTTTGGTAGTCACTAGTTGAACAGTCTGTATTTGAAAGTAAGCATTTGCTGGGCAAAACGAG
Organism: Protopterus annectens; assembly: GCF_019279795.1. Taxonomy (NCBI): domain Eukaryota; kingdom Metazoa; phylum Chordata; order Ceratodontiformes; family Protopteridae; genus Protopterus; species Protopterus annectens. The sequence goes on along the minus strand of NC_056742.1, from coordinate 143,954,023 downwards.
ACAAGGTGGACACATCTTGGGCTTCACTGTTGGAAAACCGATGGACAACTTTAAAGTTTCCCTGCTTGTTGGAGGACTGCGAGACAAAAGTTTGTGAAAAGATGCTTCTGTCTACGTTATATCACTCAGAACAGGAGTCAGGGAAATGATCAAATAACTGCTTCACCCTTCCTGATTCATAGCTTTGAAAAATAACTGTTTTGCCATGCCTGAATCATAACTTTGACTGATGGGATCAACGGTAGGGGAAATAAAGCCAAGAAAAAGCAATGATTTTATTTTGTAGTTGTCATTTAACTTGTCCATTCAAGAATCCTGGGCAAAGCCGGAATAATGGGTGGGGGCTGCAAAGGGGAAAAAACAGTCACAGATGTAATTAGCTAACTGGCTTACTGTACATTACAGAGACCACTTGATTGGGTTCCCATTGCTTGATTATATTCTGATGTACTCATACACCGTTCTCTCTCTCCTTCAATGCATACACTCACACTCTCTCACACATCTGTGCATTCACACACACATACAAACTGCTTTCATGCACTCACCGTTCATTCTCTCATACACCGTTCACTCTCCCTCATACATACATGCACAATCTATTCTGCATTCACAGACACATACAATCTAATTTTATGCATGCATTTACAGTGTAATAAGGCACCATCTTACCTTAACCTGGGAAAGGGTCTGTAGCAAAAGACTCGCAGACAGATCTCCGGTCATGATGTTATCAGGAGGATAAATAGTGGGATCCAGCAGTAAATTCCACAAACGGCAGAAAAAGGGAATTCTTACTGTTGGATTCCCATATTTATGTGCATGGAACAAAGGATTTTTAGTTCAGGGGGTGGAGGTGTTAAGAAAATTGTGGCTTGGTTTAAAAGACTATCATTGGATGCATATAAAATTGGCTTGCTATGGAGAGGAAAGTAGACAGTGAATTGCAAGCCAATTTTCTCCAGAAACTGAAATATGAACACCATACAACTCCATGCTGAAATTTAAGCTGACAAGGTAACTGACAAAGTTCAGTTACTTTCTCAGCTTAATTTTCAATATTGGAGTTGCAATCTGACTGCAAAGTTATGTGCGCTAGGAGAAGGCACTCGGGTGGAACAGCATGCAGTTACTATCTTCTCACAGCACGCTCGGGTGTAACCACAGAGGCGCCATGAGACGATAGTCGGGGTTAATGAGTTAATTGATGGCAGGTGTGTACCCAAGAAGACTGAATGCTGTAATTAAATCAAAAGGTGCTTCAAAAAAGTATTAGTTTAAGGGTGTGCACACTTATGCAACCAGCTTATTGTCCGATTATTAGTTTTTGTATTTTTCCCCTAACAGATTTGTTTGTTTTCAGTTGAATTGTACAGGTTACAGGTCACATTAAAGGTGGGAAAAGTTTTGAAATGAATTATTGTGGACTCTTTTTTTATATCACAAAAACCTGGCATTTTAACAGGGGTGTGTAAACTTTTTATATCCACTGTAAAGTGCCTGTTGCCCTTGAAGAATAAATTACCTATGTTACATTAAAACATGACAAGCTAGTAATGTTGCAATGGGCAATGCATGGCAAACTGATAACAGGTTCATAGTTACTAAGTAACTCCTCCAAAGGAGGACATTCATAGGACTGCAGACAACACTCCCTTTAAAGTACAACACAGTACAGTATCAGCGATCCATCTGCATACTGTGGGAGTAGAACCCACAGCCTTCTGCATCAAAAGCAAACATACTACCTGTTGTGCTACTAACAATGCAAACACCTTAGCATAAGCAGCACTAAACTTCTCTTCCCCTGAAGCTCTCAGCTCCTTGTAAAATTCATTTGACACTCAACTAAATCTCTCAAATTTGCAGAACAAGAAATGTGGAAAAAGCCAAAATTTATTTGGGGTGGGCAAAAGCCCAAAACCAGGGACGCATTTTAAATATTGCTTGTATAATCTTGGAAAGTTGCTAAAATAAAGTATTTTGTGTTACCATGTGTTTCTTGAAATGTAGCCACCCAGCCACAGGCAGATGCAGACACCCACCCACCCATCCACCCACTCATACACAGGCAGATGCAGACCCACTCACATACAGGCAGATGCAGACACCCACCCACACACTCACACACACCCCTGGCAGATGCAGACACCAACCCACCCTCTCTGGTAGATGTACACACACAAACACTCTAGCAGCAATAGTGCAGGCTTAGCAGCAATGATCTGGGCAACTATCAGCACTTGGTGAGGCAGCATAACCTGGAAGAGTGGCAGCATAACTCCTGTAACACACACAGCTACAGCTAGTTGGGCAGCAATAATCTGAGCAACTATCAGCATTAACAAAACTCTCCTTACTGGCATGACTGAAACAGCAGCAGTATAACACAAACAAAACTATCCTTACCAGCATGACTGGAACAGCAGCAGCATAACACAAACAAAACTCTCCTTACCAGCATGACCAGAACAGCAGCAGCCTAACACAAACAAAACTCTCCTTGCTAGCATGACTGGAACAGTGGCAGCATAACATAAACAAAACTCTCCTTACCCTCATAACCGGAACAGTGGCAGCATAACATAAACAAAACTCTGCTTACCGGCATGACTGGAACGGCAGCAGCATAACACAAACAAAACTCTCCTTACTGGCATGACTGGAACAGCGGCAGCATAACTCAAGTAACACAGCTAGTTTAGTTACCATCCAGCTAGTTTAACTTCTGCATTAGCATGTGACACATGGGTCTTCCTTTACTGCACGTGAATCCACGTAAAAGTGTATGGGGTGCCCTCCCCCTTGATCTATGGTTCCGGTGCCCATGACTGGTCATGACTTTCTCCTTACTCATCCTGATGAGATGGACATCAGTGTGTGTTACAATGGAGCCTCCAATGACTGGAATGTTGGATTGTGTGGTGGCTTGCTTTATTGGCTTAAAGATAGAGGCTCCATGAGATATAGTGCTAAATGCTGATGTGGGTGTTGTTTTGAAAGAGTGCATTTGAAAATGAAAATAAATAAGTAGGAGTAATATAAATTATTTTTTTCTGTAGGACAGTACTGTTGATTACAATAAAATAATTAATCTGAGGGCTTATGATAAAATAACAACATTATGGCTCGATTAAAAAAAATCAGATGAAACAAATCTTTTTCTGACTGTTCCACCCCTATAGCATTAGCAGAAAGTCAGAATAACTTTTATATACACTTAGCAAAGTTGAAAGTGACTACCAGAGACTTCTGAATATATTGGGCCAGATTCCAAAAGACTAGCTCACAGTGTTAATGACTACCTACACTCAGAGCAGGTCTTTTGGAATCTAACCCCTGGTGAATGCCTGTTTATAGATAAGCCTTACACCGAAGTAAGTCACTTTCTCAGAGAGCAAGTCTTTTGGAATCAATGCAGACTAAAACTGAGAGTAATTCTTTTGGAATCTGGCCTATAATTTATTTTCTTTTTTTTTTATTTATTGGTATTTGTTTACTGCGAAAGACCAACTGGGTAATAAATACCCATTTTTAGCAAAGGCCTTTGGACAAAAGCTCCAGAGAGTTAAATAACATCAAATAAAGCAATTGTACAAATGTAATTAAAAAAAAAAAAAATATATATATATATATATATATATATATATATATGTACTGTTCTTACCATTTGATAGAAGAATACATAGGATAAAATAAAGCTTGAGGAGACACCAGTGATGTAAAAATAAAAATGACTAAATACGACAATCAATATATACAAAAGTATTAGAAGTGTAGTCTACTCACTAATTGTAGTGGGTTGTCAGATGAGCAGATGAAACCCGAGTCATCTGCATAGTAAATAAGGTAAGATTGCAGAGAGGATGTGCATAGGTTATTGAAAATGTTAAAGAGCAGTGGACCAAGAACAGAACCTTGAGAAACACCCATTTTAGCTAGAAGAAAAGCAGAGAAAGAGGAGAGCCATTTGACAGATTGATATATTTCAGTTAGAGAACCATGTAAGAGTTGGTTTGTAAAGGGCCAGACAGGATATTTAAGTCAGAATTTTCTTATGTGACACTGTGTCAAAGGCTTTTGAGAGATATAGAAAAACAGATGACATAAATTATCCTTGGTCTCTAGACTTATTAATTGTTTCAGAAAAGTTGAGGAGAGCTGTTGTAGTGCTATGGCCTGGTGGGAAACCATGTTGAGCTGGGTTTAGGAGATCATTTTGCAAGAGGTACTTGAAGGAGTTATTTATAAATACAGTTTCTCAGGATCTTAGAAAGGGGGGAAATATGACAATTGGCCTAAAGTGAGAAATCTCAGATGAATTACCTCCTTTATGTAGGGGAATAATGAAGATATTTTGCACAGGATGGGGACATGGGAGTGTTAAATAGATCTGACACTGGATATGCTATAGAGTCTGCAGTGAGCTTAAGGTACTCAGCAGAGAGATCATCAGCAGAAGGAGAAAATAATTATTTTTTAAAATTGCGAACAGAAATGTAAAAACTATTTTGTGAGCAGTTTTTGTATCAGCATATGAATGGTTAAAACCTTTGGTGTGCTTTTATGCAGACTAACTGAAATCATGTTATAAAATGTATTATACAATGACCCCCCCATTAATATTCCAAAATGTGCATGCTGATTGGTGTACATTGTAAATCAGACTTATACTAATGGAAAAAGGTCCGGTCGCCTGGACTTTTTCCATTAGTATAAGTCTTTCTTTTTTTTTTTTTTTGTTGGACAGCAACGGAGAACGGAAGAGCTCCATTGCTGTTATCTCGCTATGTTAAATGAGTTTAACATAGCAAGATATCTTAAAAAAAAGCAACGGAGATCTTCCTTTCTCCGTTGCTTTTTTTAAAGCTGTCTCGCTATGTTAAACTTGTTTAACATAGCGAGGCAGCTTTAAAAAAGCAACCGAGAAAGGAAGATCTCCATTGCTTTTTTTAAGATATCTCGCTATGTTAAACTCTTTTAAAATAATGAGACACCTTTTAAAAAGCAACAGAGATCTTCCTTTCTTCATTGCTTCCACACACAGCTCTGATGCACTGCATAACCATACGCATGCGCAGTACATCAGAACTGCCGCAGAATACTCGACAGCTGTGGAAGGGCAGCAAGGAGGCATTATATAATGCCATTATTTAAGAAAAGTAAGTATTTTTTTCTTAAATAATGTCATTGTATAATAGTAATAACCCACTTCTGGGTGCGGGTAATGCTGGATTTACCCGTGGTTGTCTTTGTCTGGCCACTCAGGCTTCACCCTCATGACCAAATCACACCAACCGTGGGTAAATCCAGCATTACCCACACCCAGGCATGGGTTGTTGCTTAAATACCATCTACTTTTGGCAAAACTATGCAGTGTTTAAAAAATAACTGCTTATGTAAGTGGAGCATGGAAGTCTATGTTTTCCTTCTCTTTATTCATATTTTCATATCAGTAATTTGATAGTAACTGAATTAATGCATGTTATACTTTCATTTCTTAGTGCTAGCAAAACTGTAGTATGAGATTACAATTCTTTGTGGTTTTTGCTAAAGCTTCTCATTAAATGAATAAGCCAAAAGGCAAAAATTTAATATAAAAAATAAAGACTAAAGAAAAGAGAGCTGCATTTTAAAATTATTTCACACTTAGATGTCTCTAGAGCTATGTGTTGTTATTACATATATATAACAAGATGCCATTTCATATTATTATGAAACTTCAGACTTTGTTTAACTGAAACTCCAAAAAAGCAATACAAGTATGTTTAGTAATTTAAAAAGAGAAATTATGTTTGTTGCTCTATTGCATTTGTCAGTATGGTACATGAAATATTAGGCTAGTGAGTCACATTATCATTAATAATCATCAGATGTTTTAAGTCTGTGACTGTTAGCTTTAGTGGGTAACTTACGGGTAGCTCAAGATTGAACTCTTGAACTTCAGTTGCCCAAAGTTCATTCCACTGACAATTGTAGTTCCTCAAAGGAAATCACTGTCGGTGGGTTCTGATGGCAGTGATGCCCTTTTTGGGAGAATTTGTCCCTTCTCTGAGTTGGCATGACTGTGGAGTTGGTATATATAAGTTTGGAAGTGTGGGGTGAGGCTTACCCCCTGTAAAAACTGTTTTTTTTTTTTTGTTTTTTTTTACTATGAATACAGTTCATGGATTCCACTCCTTGGTGCACTCAGTTTTGTCCACTCAGAATGGAAGCAGCTTCAATATTTATTATGGTGGTTGACTTGACTATTTATGGTGCTTAGTGCTTGCGCACCCTGGCAAAGAAAAAGAGAAAGGTGGCATCACTGAGTGTTTCAGAGTACTAATAAAATCTAAGTTGTTCAGTATAGTTAATTAGTTGGCTGACCTCCAGAATCATAGCTTAGAGTTTAATGAATTTCAACTGACATGCTTTGCAACAGATTTAAAGACTTGTATAATTTGGAAAAAAATAACTATCTTATAGAAAAAATGTAAACATAGTTATTTATGCATTTATCTCTTTCCTCATAACCATAAAACTTTTTTTTTATGTTTTGCTGTGCTTTTTTTTAAAGCTGTCTCGCTATGTTAAACTCGTTTAACATAGCGAGACAGCTTTAAGAAAGCAATGGAGAAAGGAAGATCTCCATTGCTTTTTTAAGATATCTCACTATATTAAACTCTTTTAACATAGCGAGACACCTTTTAAAAAGCAACGGAGATCTTCCTTTCTTCATTGCTTCCACACACAGCTCTGATGCATTGCGTAACCATACGCATGCGCAGTACATCAGAACTGCCACAGAATACTGGACAGCTGTGGAAGGGCAACAAGGAGGCATTATATAATGCCATTATTTAAGAAAAGTAAGTATTTTTTTTTTCTTAAATAATGTCATTGTATAATAGCAATAACTCACTTCTGGGTATGGGTAAAGCTGGATTTACCCATGGTTATCTTTGTCTGCCCACTTGGGCTTCGCCCTCATGACCAAACCACACCAACCGTGGGTAAATCCAGCATTACCCACACCCAGGCATGGGTTATTGCTTAAATGCCTTCTACTTTTGGCAAAACTATGCAGTGTTTAAAAAATAACTGCTTATGTAAGTGGAGCATGGAAGTCTATGTTTTCCTTCTCTTTATTCATATTTTCATATCAATAATGTGATAGTAACTGAGGTAATGCATGTTATACTTTCATTTCTTAGTGCTAGCAAAACTGTAGTGTGAGATTAAATTTTACAATTCATTGTGGTTTTTGCTGAAGCTTCTCATTAAATGAATAAGCCAAAAGGCAAAAATTTAATATAAAAAATAAAGACTAAAGAAAAGAGCTGCATTTTTAAAATTATTTCACACTTAGATGTCTCTAGAGCAATGCGTTGTTATTACATATATATAACAAGATGCCATTTCATATTATTATGAAACTTCAGACTTTGTTTAACTGAAACTCCAGAAAAGCAATACAAGTATGTTTAGTAATTTAAAAAGAGAAACTATGTTTGTTTGTTGCTCTATTGCATTTTCAGTATGGTACATGAAATATTAGGCTAGTGAGTCACTTTATCATTAATAATCATCAGATGTTTTAAGTCTGTGACTGGGTAGCTCAAGATTGAACTCGAACTTCAGTTGCCAAAAATTAATTCCACTGACAATTGTAGTTCCTCCAAAGGAAATCACTGTCGGTGAGTTCTGATGGCAGTGATGCCCTTTTTGGGGGAATTTTTCCCTTCTCTGAGTTGGCATGACTGTGGAGTTGGTATATATAAGTTTGGAGGTGTGGGGGGAGGCTTACCCCCTGTAAAAACTGTTTTTTTTTTTTTTTTACTATGAATACAGATCATAAATTCAAATGCCATGGAACAGCTAGTCACTGTTCCCACGAGAGGGGAAAATATACTAGATCTCATTGTCACAAACATGGGGACAAAATGCTCCACACCGGAAGTATATCCCTCATTGGTGAGATCTGATCATAAACTAATCTCACTGGAAATCCACATCCCGCCCCCACCCCAAACAAAAAAGACCATAGTGAAGAACTTCTCTAAAGCAAACTTCACACTACTCAAGACTGGTGTAGTATCCTTCAAGGCCCCTGAGCCAGTGGAAACCACAACCCAAGCTGTGGAAGCCCTTACAAATGCCTTCTATGAACACCTCCAGGACTGCATGGATCAGGCAATCCCAAATAAAACCAAGACTCTTTCCACAAAGGGCAAACGTCCAGTCTGGTGGACCCCAGCCATTAACAAACTTTACAATAAGAGGAGAAAGCTATTACATGATAGAACAAAATCCATAAAAGGGAAGTCACCCCTGATCATTATTAGTAAAAAATACGAGCACTCATAAAATCAACTAAGGCCAATTTTGAGAGAAAAATTGCCATGGATTCAAAGGACAATCATAAGGCCTTTTTCAGCTATGTTAGGAACCTGGGTGGAAACTCCCAGATATGCTCAGAATTAGTCCAAAATGATACAAAAATCACTGAACCCACAGACATTGCCAACATACTGGCAGACAGGTTCAGTGCAAACTTCACCCCCCTCTCCCCCTAAAGGAGAGATAACTATCCCAGCCGAGTGTAGCCTCCCGGACATCTCAAATGCGCAGGTGAAAGCTGCTCTCTAAAGCTAAAACACAGCATCAATGGGACTGGATGGTGTCCCCGGCTGTGTGCTACACGAGCTAAATGAGGAATTAAACCCGCACATAAGGCAGCTGTTTAATCTCAGCCTTACCACAGGATACGTGCCCAAGGAGTGGCGTACGGCAACTGTTGTCCCACTCCACAAAGGCGGCGCCTCTACGGACCCTGGTAATTACCGCCCCATAAGCTTAACAAGTCTAGTCTGCAAAGCTACGGAGAGGATCATAATGGAGCTCATAAACAAAGATATAGGGGACTTGCAGACATTGGACCCGACCCAGTTTGGCTTTGTCAAGGGAAGATCATGCCTTTTGAACTTGGTCGACTTCTTCGAAACAGTCACCAAGGCCATTGATGAGGGAAAGGCAGTCCATACAGCCTACCTTGACCTTGCAAAGGCTTTCGACACAATACCCCACTCGGGTATTGTAGAAAAACTTACCAGCTTAAATGTAAACCCATATGTCACAAGATGGGTTGCAAACTGGCTTAAGGACAGAACCCACAGGGTTAGAGTTGCTGGCGCTGTGTCAGACTCCAAGCCGGTCACAAGTGGTGTCCCACAGGGCTCGGTCCTTGGCCCCCTATTGTTTGGCATCTACTTCTCAGAAGTACAGGCCAACATAGGAGGACTTTGGCTGACAAAGTTTGCAGACGACTGCAAACTGGGCGCCATAGTGGAAAGTGCATCAGACACGGATATCCTTCAGAAGGGACTCACGGAAACAGATAGCTGGTGCCAGAGCCATGGCCTGAAGTTAAACGCCAAAAATGTATAGTCATACCCTTCGGGAAAAACAAGGTAACCCCAAGCTACCATATAGGTGGCAATCCACTAAGCACAGAAGAGGTTATCAGGGACCTGGGGACCCAGGTTGACAGTGGCCTTTCTTTTGACACTCACATTGCTAAAGTGGTTAGAAAGACCTTCTACATTGCCCACCTGATCATGAAGGGATTCACATCCAGATCTAGTGAGGTTATTGTTCCCCTGTACTCTTCACTTATCAGACCAATGATCGAGTACAATGCCCCATTCGGGATGTATCTCACCCGACATCTGCAGCAATTGGAGAGACCCCAAAAGTTCCTCACCAAAAGGATAAAGGGACTCCAAAATCTGTCATATGCTGTCAGATTGAAGAAACTCCAGCTCTATTCAGTCGCATACCGTCTGCTCAGAGGTGACATGTGCCTGACATACAAGGCCATGTCCAACCCGGAATTAATGGACATGCTCCACCTCAAAAAATCCAAATCCACCAAAACCACTAGAGCAAGCGACTTAAACCTTAGCACGGATATAAATAGGACATGCTGGAGGGATAGATTTATCACTCAGAGACTCCCTATGCTGTGGAATAAAATCCCGGTCCATGTGAGGCAGAGCACCTCGCTGACTCTGTTCAAGAGAAATCTAGACCTGTGGATGGGAGATCGCAGGTATACCCCGGGAATCATCTCTGTGTCACTGCTGGACAGAGGCACAACAAACTAATGGGCACAGTATTTTTTCATATAAGGGGTGGCGTAAGCCACAAAAATTTGGGCTAGGCTTATAAATGCCTTAGGGCAGATAGCCTAGTATAAACCTATGAACCTATGAACCTATGAACCTATGGATTCCACTCCTTGGTCCACTCAGTTTTGTCCACTCAGAATGGAAGCAGCTTCAGTATTTATTATGGTGGTTGACTTGACTATTTATGGTGCTTAGTGCTTGCGCACCCTGGACAAAGAAAAAGAGAAAGGTGGCATCACTGAGTGTTTAAGAGTACTAATAAAATCTAAGTTGTACAGTATAGTTAATTAGTTGACTGACCTCCAGAGCCATAGCTCAGAGTTTATCGAATTTCAACTGACATGCTTTGCAACAGATTTAAAGACTTGTATAATTTGGAAAAAAAAAACTATCTTATAGAAAAAAGGTAAACATAGTTATTTATGCATTTATCTCTTTCCTCACAACCATAAAACTTTTTTTTATGTTTTGCTGTGCTAGAAAAAATTCAGGTGACTTATTATTTAAAGGTTAATGTGTTAATAAAGTGATAAGTATTTGATACGGTTGTGTGGCAGCGCAGAGAAAATAAGCTGAGAGAATTCCAACTCTAAAAATTTTGTAGGCAACTGTATGGAAACTTTTATTCATAGAAGGGGAAGTAAGTGATTTTTATTATTAAATCATAATGCTTTTCTCATGGGTTACAGTTGCTGCCACTAGAAAATATTATATTGTAATTATAGTAAAACTGTTTTGTACATGTACAAGTATACATTTTCACCAAGAAACTTGTTTTCTTGAGTTACAAAGAATACAGATTTGCATTCAGATTTGTTCTACAAGTTCAGTAAGGTTATTAGAAATTTTAAATCCATTTGAAAGAAAATACAAAAAAATAATTTTACGAGTAATTATAATATGAATGGTTTTGATCTGTTGATGAGTTACTTCCTGTATTTCAGAGGCAATGTTTAATTCCTTTCATATCCATTATTTCTAGCTACTGTGTAATTCTAAGGAAGTCATCTAACTAAATTGATAAGTTAAGCAAGTGTGGAAAAATAAGTTTGGAGGTGTGGGGGTAAGCCTCCCCCCACCCCTCCAAACTTATATATACCAACTCCACAGTCATGCCAACTCAGAGAAGGGGCAAATTCCCCCAAAAAGGGCATCACTGCCATCAGAACTCACTGACTGTGATTTCCTTTGGAGGAACTACAATTGTCAGTGGAATGAACTTTGGGCAACTGAAGTTCAAGAGTTCAATCTTGAGCTACTCGTAAATTTCTTATTTAGTAAAATCTAAGTTTAATTCTAAATTACAATATGATTGATTTATTATGCTTAAAAATGCATTATTATGTTGTACTAATGGAAGTCTTAATAACCCTTTTGCTTGTGCTGAATTAAAAGGCAGGACCAGTCACGTCCCTAATCACACTAACAATGCCCAACACAAGTGCCTGGGATGACACTAACACTGCTGTCTTTACTTTTGGACCTTTAAAGGGGGTTTATTAATAATAAAGTGCTGAAAATTCCAGGTCACTATAAAACCATGCTTTAAAACTGTGTGACATTTACTTCAGGATACGTAAAGGAAACATTCCAAAAATAATATATTATAAAGAGGTCTATGTCATTTGACCGAATGTTCATTTGACTGAAACCCAAATGCTTGAACCCATTTGATAGAAATCTCATTTGACAGAAAACCTTCTTTGTAACCAATATTATTATTATTATTATTATTATTATTGTTATTATTTACATTTGTTTACCGGGAGGGTCCGGCTGGGTACTAGCCCATTTTCAGTGGAGGCCTGGGGAGAAAAGCTCAAATGCCAGAGGCAATAGCCAACAGTTTGATAGCAAATTTAAAAATAAAGACGTTTAGCCTGGGCAGGTACAACAGCAGATCCAGTTGTTTGTTGGGTGTTTTTTTAATAGTTTTTTAAATTGGGGTAAACTGGAAGTATCTGCAATATTTTGTGGAATAGCTCCAGATCTTGGGAATGAAATTAGAACAGAGAGAGTCTTCAGCTTTGTTGTTGCTTTTAGTGATAGTAAGGAGTGTTTTTGTGATGTACAGAGTTGTCTTTTAGAGGAGTATTGAAGTAGCAAATGTTGTAGTGCAGGAGTTTTTTCAGGTTGATATATAATTCTATGGACAATGATAAATTGATTATAAATTAATCGATGGGGAAGTTCTAGCCATTTTAGCTGTTGTAAGGATGAGCAGTGGTGAGATCCATGTGGGGAATTAGTTGCAAATGTTGCTATTTTGTTGTAACAGGAAGTAAGTTTGATGAAACTGGATTTGCTTAGATTAGTGAGTATGGGGGAGGCATAGAGTAATGTGGATAAAAGGTGAGTTCTTGCTATATCTTGATGGGTTTGGTTGGTAAGAAAAGATTTGATTCTATAAAGGGAGCCTAGTTTGATATGAGTCTTTTTAATGTTCTGTGCTAGGTATAGATCAAATTTCAATTTATTATCTGTAATTATAACCAGTAATTTGGTTTGAGACACTGCTGATATAGAGATGTTGTTTGCAGAATATATCTGAAAAGTTGTAGGGCTGTTGGGAGTTTTGATGGGATGGAAGAGCATAATTTTGTTTTTTAGATGGATTTAGAATGAGATTGGCCTCAGCTAACCAGGTTTCAACTTTAGAGAAAGAATGTTGAGTGTTAACTTCTAATTGTTGTATAGTGGACCCGGTACAGATGAGAGTAGAATCATCTGCATATTGGATGAATGAGGCAAGCGAAGGGGACTTGTGAAAATGATTGGTAAAGATAGAGAAGAGAAGGGGACCAAGTATTGAACCTTGGGGAACACCTATATTAACAGGAAGCAGGGTGGAGAGCTCCTGTTGCCATTTGACAGCTTGCTGTCGAACAGTGAGGTAGCTGTGAAACTAAGATAATGATGAATGGCTAAGATAAAGGGTAACAAATTCAATGAGCTGCTTCTGATGAGAAACTGAATCAGAGTCTTTGGATGAGATCAAAAAAGACTGATGAGACATATTTACCTTGATTTCTATATTGGTTAACAGTGTCAGTAAAGCTAAGGAGTGCAGTTGTGGTACTGTGGTGTGGACAAAATTCATGTTGGGTGTGAGAAAGACGGTTGTTAGTGAGAAGGTGGTTCATGAGCTGGATATGACTACATTTTTCAGGAATTTTGGAGAGAGTTGAAAGAATGGTAATGGGGAGATAATTGGATAGTTTGGTATTATGCCACCTTTATGCGAGGGAATAATGTAAGATATTTTCCAGATTAGTGGTATATTGTTTTCCTGGATAGATCAATTAATTAGGATTGAGACAGGGAAAGCAATCGCATCTACTGCTATCTTTAGAAATTCAGAGAGCAGGTAGTCAGCTGCTAATGAAGTGGGCCTAAGTTTTTTGAGTAATTTTTGATAGTGTGGGTTGGTACTGGTTCAAATGAGAAGCTATTACTGATGGGATTATTAGTGGTTGGTATAGTTGGAGGTGTATTTTGGTGAGGGTTGACTAGGGAGTATATTGAGTTTGTGAAGAAAGTGTTAAATTGGAAGGCTATACTGTTGGCAGAGGCTGATAGATTTCGTTTAGGGGGTAGTGGGATTACCTGGGTGTAGTAGTTTGTTTATAGATAACCAATTTTTTTTTAGGAGAATACATTGTTGTTTAACGAACCCCTTTTTAAGAAATATGTCGCCTGGTATACTAGATACCAGGACGACATGTTTCTGTTATGGAAAGGTCCCTCTGAAATGATAATAGTATTTATGGATGAAATTAAAAAACTTACTCACTTTCTAGATTTTACACATGAAGTTCATGATAATGATATTAGTTTTTTGGACATCATGTTACAGAAAGACAATGCGAAAGCTAAATTTACTAGCAAAATTTATCAGAAGCCAACATATTCAAATGGGTTTCTTCATTTTAGTAGCTGTCACCCTTACCATCAAAAGAAGGCGGTGGTAAAGGGACAGATGGTAAGGGCAGCTTGAATAATTACCAATGATTCAGACTTTTTGGAAGAATGTAATAACCTGAGCAATATGTTTGGGAATAGGGGTTACCCTTTAAATTTGATCACTGAAGTTAAAGAAGAAGTCATATATAAGAGATATTCAGGACATTTTAAACCCATTTTGGGCGAGCAGAGCATTTCTTTTAATTTAGCTTCCGGAGGACCCAGTAGTAAAGATTTACATACAGAGGGGTTAAATTTTAATACCAGATTTTTATGTACATTTTCTATTGACCATCATTTTATTAGAAATATTTTACATAAAAACTGGGCAATTATTATAGAGGATAAACAATTACATCAATTATTGGGTTCTGAACCTAAAATCACATATAGGAAAGGTTTGAATTTAAAAACTCTGTTAGAAGGGAATAAAAACAATAATACACAGCGGACAAAAGGGATGGCAAAATGTGGATTTTGCCATCAGTGTAGGTTCATACAGGAAGGTAATTGTGTTACAATTAATAAAGTGAAATACAGAATTTTGGGTAATTTTAACTGTGCTTCTAAATCAATAGTTTATGTGGCTAAATGCACCAAATGCTCAGCTTTCTATATAGGAAAGACTGAGCGGGTCCTGCGAAGGCGTATTTATGAGCATATGTATGCAATATCTAAGAAGGATACAACTAATTTGTTAGCTTGCCACATTATTGAACATCATGAACACAGTTTTAAGTTTTCTATTCTAAAACAAGTTAAAGATGATCCAAAGTCAGGCCCTTGGCAAATTTTTCTTGAAAAAGAAGAGTTATTCTGGCAAATTAGGACAGCAGCGTATGCATTTCCAGGGCTTAATGAATTTATCTCTATGACATGTGTTTTAAAACACATGGCATTAAAGAGATAATAAGAATAATAATAAAAGTAGATTTGCTTAAGGGGAATGTTTTTAATGAAGAATTTAATAGTTTTTGCATAGGCAGCATTAAATTAAGAATAGGTATATACCATAAAATTATGTGAATAGTTGTTTTGGTTAATAATAGGAATAATTAAATAAAGATTCAATATTTATATGTTTTTATGTTTATATTAGTTTATATAATATACTAGGAATAGATGTTAAGAAAATTATTTTTAATGTTTGATTGATTATCTTATATTAAATTACTTGATTGTATTTTAAAAATTTAAAAACTTTACATTTTAGTTTTTAGATATGGTTTTTCTTTATAAAAAATATATTTATATATTTAAAGTATATTTTTTGAGTATAGTTTTAGAATGACAGTTGAGAGTCTTTGGTTACATTAATTTTATAAGCAAGGCAATGAATGGGTAGCAACGAAGAAAAGTTTTTTGTGATTTGTATCTGTTGCTTTAATTTGAGTAATGAGTTTCATGACATCATTGATTGCTTTTATTTGAATATTTAAATGTTAATTAATGTAACCTGGTGGTTTGTCTGACGAAGGAAGGATACTAAGCCTTCCGAAAGTGCTCGTTTATTAAATAGAGTTCTAACTTTTATTTTCACGGACTTTTAATATATTACAGTTTTGTTACAGTTGTATTGCATTTCTTATTGGAATTTACGAACTTGCGTTTGGGTGCCTGACTTCGTGATTTTGTGTCTAAGCAATTTTTTTTAGGATTATTATGGTGTTACTGTTGGGCTGTTGCAAAATGGGTTATTTTATCAGATTTTATTTGGGATTTAGCCTTGTTTCTTACTTCCTTGTAGACCTGTAGACTTTTTAGATTTTTGCTAGTTTTCCAATGAGACCAAGCTGTTTCTCTTTGTTTAATGAGATTTATGGTGTCTTATTTGAGCCATGGTGTATAATAATTTCTTAGTTGTACAGTTCTGCTAGGGGCCAGTCTATTAAGAATACAAAGAAAGGTATCAGTAAATTGTTGTACTGCTGCATCTAGGGGTAGTGTTTAGAGGGGTGTCAAGCTACAAATCTGTAACATAGAAATGAAAGTTTGAGCATTAAATTGCTTTTCATTATGGCTAAGTTTGATATGTAGTTGACTGGATGGGCTTGTTTTGTGTCTGATGGGATATGTAGGGAGTTGATTGTTAATAGTATCTGTGAGACAGCAAGCTTGGTAGTTAGCTGATGAGTTACTAACAAGGGTCCAATCAAGAATATATTCTCTGTGAGAGTGTTTATCAATTCTAGTTGGATTCTGAATATGTTGGGAGAAGCCATGAAGGTTTATAAAGTTGGTGGGACTGTTGGAGTTAATGGTGGTCCAATCAGTATTAAGGTCTCCTATTATAATGGTTTCTTGATGGAAGGTAAGGGATGTCCAGTGCAATATATATATATATATATATATATATATATATATATATATATATATATATATATAGTGTTGAGGTTATCACCTGGAGGAATGTAGATAGCAATAATTATTAGGTGTTTACTTTTGTTGATTTTTAGTTTAATGGATAGAATTTCAGCATTTGTGAAAGTAGTTATGTTTGTGTTGATTATTTCCAATGGTAAGGTTTGTTTGTATATTATGGCTAACCCACCACCACATTTGTTTTGGTGATCAGAGTGGTGTAGATTGAAACCTGGGGGGGGCAGTATTTCTTTATTTTCTAGTTAAGTTTTAAGCCATGTTTCAGTAAGGATTGCTATATCAGGGGAATAAAAAGAAATTAAAGAGTGAAATTCATGATTCTTGTTGAGAATACTTCTTAGGTTTAGATTTAGGAGTAAGAGATGGTGTTCTTTGGAGGGGAAAGGGATGGTAAAGCATTGTGTTGGGCTGTAAGTAGTGGACAGAGTATGAATTTGTGAATAAGTTTTGTAGCATTCCAGTGGAAAATAGCTAATGCAAGTTGCATTATAAAGATTAGGTGAAATTGTAAGTTTGTATGGGATTGTGTGATGGTAGTGGCTGTTGGTTGAATTAATGGCGTAAGTGTTGTTTAGAGGGATGTGGTAAGTTGTTAGGTAAAGCACCACTGTTAGTAGTATAACTGTTGATGTGCAGAGGGAGAGTTTAATTAATGTTTGAGTTTTGGTAGGTGTAGTCATTTTGTAATGAGTAATTAAAAGAGTATGGGGAGATGTTGTGTGATAGGTTGAGGGATAGAGGAGGGGAGGCTTCAGTTGATATTAACTTTGTTAGAAGTGGGGTGGGTGGTATTTAGGGGCAGGGTAGGGGAGCGGAGTGAGCCAGAAGAGTGAACAGAGTGGGCTAAGCAAAAAATTGAGGCAAGGAATGTAATGCAAATGAAAAGAATCAACCACACTATATTATCGTTATGAGAGAAGGTGAGTAACAAGCAAATAAAGACCGTATTGCTAGACCAATCTAGAAACAGAAGTTCTATTGCAATCCTAAGTAATTGAAAAATGCAGGTACAAAAGGGTGGGCAGGTATATTAGAGGAGGGGGGATACAGTAAAGCAGATGCTACCTGGTACAGTGATGTGCTAAAACCATACATAAATACAAAAAGTGTATGCATCAAGAAAAACAACAAACATAAGATGTTCAAGCTTATTTCTGAAGTGGATTAGCTTGCCTCAAATTGAAGGGTGGCGTGGTAATGTTGTGGGTTGGAAGAATGCACTTTCCACAGTAAAAAAAATATTTGCAACTAACAGTTTAGCATTAGACAGTTCAAGTGTGTCTTTTGATGTTGGAAGCTCACTGCAGTTGAAGGGTGACACAGTAATGTGGGCTGGATGAAGGAGCACCCCACAAAAAATAATTACAGGTAACAATTCTGCCTAAATTATCTAGACTTCAGTTTAGCACACCACAGTAGCTTGGCCAATTCAAGTGAATGGGGTGATATAAGGGAGACAAAAGATACCATAAATATAACATAGCAATGTTTTTGTAGGGGGTGCAAGCCACCTTGCACCGCATATATATATATATATATATATATATATATATATATATATATATATATATATACTAACTGTATGGGCATACTACCATAGGTTAAAGAAAAGAAAAAAAACACCACACGCAGTGAATCAGTGCTGAGCAAAGAAAAACATCTACAGTTCTGGAGATACAACACAATGCTGGCCATTGCAATTTAATCTGATAGGCGGACTTCTCTAACAGCTCCTATGTTAAGAAATTACACCATCAGATAATTTCTATAGACTTCTACAATTTTCTGTCAAATGAATTTTCATTCAAGTGAATTTTCTTGAAATTATCTATATCATTTTTCTGTACAAAATGTATACGATTTGCACTGGACCAAATAACTTAACACTCAGCATTCCCCAACTTACATATATGTTGCTGTTGTATATCTTCTTACTTACTGGAGGTGTACATTTCCTTTTAGTATCTATATACTTATACTGTGAACAGTTCCAACAATGGAATGTTCCTTTCCCTTTTACCTTGATTAAACATCCATTCCATCAGATGTCTCATGTAGGACTGACTGCATCCTAGTCATTCTCTCATTTTTTTATTTTATCCATTGCTTCCTTCAAAAATCTCTTTCTCATAGCCTCTGTCATTCAATTCTTTACTTAGCCTTCCCTAAACCTTCATTTATTTCCTTATTTATAGTTCATCTTGAGGTCCTTATTTTATGACTATAGAGTATGTGTCTCAGATATATACTTGTATGATGCAGGTGACTATTAACCTTATCCTACAAATGCTGGTGGTTATCTGCCAACCTTCATCAAGATGTAGATGAACATCTAGAACATCTATACTCTTATCATAAACCCACAAAGTAATAGTGGTTAAAAGTCTAAAATCATTTCAAAATGTCATGCATCTTCCCCCATGTAATTAAAACTGTCAGCAACAACACAGCAATAAAATAGCATTTGATGTAATACACAGCCACACATCCATGTCATTAAACACTTTAGTGCAGCCTTTACTTCTTTCCCCACTGATATCATCACACCTCCTTACTTCTCAGATCTAATGCTCTAGTGTCTCACTCATATTTTGTCAAGTTGCTAATGCCAGTATTTTCTTCATAATTAACAACCAATTGTACAAGTACTTATATTGTACATATCCTGTTATCTTATGAATATTCTAAAGGTAATGTCTTTTACATAACTAGCAACCAGATTGTGCTTGTAAATATTATATAATTTGGTTTATTACGTGACTTGTATAATTCCATATAGATGCCTTAATATGCTGTGCTACTGATACGCTGATTATATTCTTCTAATCCCAGATTATTTATCAGGTATTTTTTTTCTCTCTTTGAAAAAAATGGAGATTTTTATAAACACTGCATTATAAATTGCCTCTGCCAAGCTGAACTATCCCAGTAAACAAAATAAAATGAATATATGTAGTCTTTATGTATTACAGGTTACACTAAGAATAGTAGCTGTCACAGTAGTTCCTCCCTAAAGATTAATAAATCTGCCACTGTGCTGATGAGAACCACAAAGTATGCTAGTATTTATCAAATCCCTTGTACAGAAATGTTCCATTAATTTGGGCATTTGTGGTTATAGGAGAAATAAATGTCAAAACATATAAAGCACATACATAGGCTTCATAAAGAATGTTTTTTAACATATAGCATAGCCTACAGTCTGTAATTATAGTCACTGCAGACCTCAACTCAGAGTGATGCCTGCCTGTGCAGTTAAAATATTATTTGTCCCTGGTGTCATAGCAATTGCCTTATCTATGCCTTCTTAATGCCTTTATTTACTGGGATGGGCAACAAGACTCTTACTGTACAGTGTGAATAAGTAATACCGTCTTCCATATAAAATATGTATGTTTTCTAGAGGGTCCTTCTTGACTTGTTCAGGTTACATGTCCTGTTTTGCTGTTTGATTGAGATGTTTTTCACTATTTACTGTAGCAATGAGTTTAGACTTGAAGTATTGATGTTAATTCTTTAAATTGACTGGTAGGAGAGAAATGGTGTTCATTGTTGTATTTTAAGAAAAATCAGTCTTTCTTTGAGTTGTTATTCATTCATTTATGTATGTATGTATGTGTGTGTATCTATCTATATATATCTATATATCTGGATTACCTTGAAAAGATCAAAATGCCACAATGCTGAAATTCAAATAATCGAGGTGAGAAGATCGGAAGCCCACCACATCAGCAAATGTTTACAATGCCAAAACTTATAACATTGAAGCAGCTATTGTGCATGTCAGACAGCACTCTTCTGAATGGAGATCACACTGCAGTCATAAGAACGGCTTTTCCATTTAAACACAGCATATAAAATAACAATGTAGCAGCAAAAACAGCTTGTCTTTATTACTGGGGTGCATCAGGTCAAGAATACAATTATCTGAATCCCTCTTAAGAGAGGTGGGAGGTTGGAAAATGACCATTTTTGGCTGTTAGCACTGGAGAATAATGCATGTGTGAATAGAAAGTATCATGGAATATGAGAGCCAGTGGTGTGCAGATGACTGATGACAGCAGAGCTGTAGCCATTCTCCTGTCTGCTAGCTGACCACCGCAATGAGACAGACACTTTGCACTTCTGTCTCTGTGGCTTGGTGACATTTAAAAATGCATAAAAGAGAGATTTAACAGACTGAGTAGACCTAGCCTTTCACATCTGATATCCCATTCTGTGTATGTTTATATGCATCTGTTATTTCTGATAATATTAACCTCTTATTACTTCTGTTCCTCTGGAGATCAAATGTTATATTGATCCAGTAAGTCTTTCTTGATGCACTGCAGTGTAATCAATTAGTAAATCCGTATGATGACTCCCCCTACCATAAATTAGTGTAGTGGTTAACAGAGTTGTAGGAGCACTAAAGTAATGGCTTTTGTCATTTTAATTTCTCCATATATTTTGGCTTTATAATATCATGATGGGAAAGGACCCCGTTCATAAGTCAAAGTATGATTAAAGTTCATGAAATTAGTATTGTTTCAATCTTTGATGTTAGCTAGAACTGCTCTTTGCAGCACCCACAGTGTGCTCAGAATTGACTCCTCCTGCAATTCATATGGATTTGCATGTATTGGTAACACATCTAAGTATGACTGTAAATTCTTTTTTATAAGACCTGTTGCTCCTTCTACTATTGGAACTATCTGGGTATCCTTCTTTCACATTGTCCCCATTCCTTTCTGCAAATCCTGGTATTTTATGACTTTGTGTCTCTCTGTACATAAGACACTGTAGTCACTGAGTATAGCAATTCCAATGATCATTGCTACTTTTGTCTTCATTTCATGGACTACTACATCTGGTTTTCTCACATCTATTTTTTGAACTGTTGGTAATCGATGATCCCGTGTGATATAAACTTCATTATTTTCTATAATGCTTTGTGGCTCATGTTTCCTATGTTTTTCAGCTACTTCAATATTATAATGTTTGCACAATCCCCAGTGCAACAGTCTTGCTACATTATTATGCCTTTCAGTATACAGTCCTTCTGCCATTAGTATGGTACAACCAGCAACAAGATGTATTACTATTTCCAATTCTGTTTTACAAAACCTGCATATCTGTTTCTTATAGGTTCATAGGTGTTTACTAGGATAATGAACACAAGGGCCTTTTTAAGCCTAGCCATGCATCCCACATGTTCAATGGACTTTGTAAACCATCATATATGTAGTCCACTATCTTGGGCCACCAATATTAAACTTTTGTCTCTTGGTTTAAATTCACCTCTCCTTAACCATTCCTGCTTTTGATCCTGATCAACATGAGGTTGTTCCAAGGGTTTTCTGTACTTGCAACTATATTTATACATTTTCCACATTTCTTGCCTTCACATCTGATCCTTCATCTTATAGTCTTCCTTTTGTTTTTGGCACATTCAGTTGCTTCTTGATTTTTATCTACTTCTGGTTTGGTTTCCAATCTTGCTTGACACCGATATGCTTCTGCTACACTAAGCAGTGAAGTCATCTTAGACTTATTCTCATTATGTTTTAAAACATTCACTACATTTGGGTCTTTGGGTCTTGTGAGGTCAGCAGATATGTATGCAGTCCTAAGACTGCATATTTATACATGTAATCATTTTTAAGGAGGCCCATACCTCCTTCACAATCAGAAATATAGAGCTTGGTATACACTGATTTTTGTAAATCATTTGATCAGCATGAAGCATCTTTGTTGTCTATCTGTCCAACTGATCCAACACCTTTTGTGCCCAGTCAATCACTCCAAAACTGTAAGTTAGGACAGAAGAGCAAATTGGTTTATAGCTTGGACTTTGTTTCTAGATGGCAGTGCTGTTCTCAGTATTAATTTTAGTCTTCTAAAATATTCCTTACTAAGCTTTATTCACATTTGTTCATGTTTTATTGTTGATCCTTCATCAATTCTTAAACATTTATACACTTCCTCTTGCTCAAGTTCTTTTATATCACATTCTTGACCCAGGCTGATGTTTTCTTGGTGCTGCAGCTTTCAGGCTTTAAAGGTTGTTTTTGCACATTTGTCAAGCCCAAATCACATTCTTGTATCATCTGAAAAAGTGTTTGACCACTTGTAGTTGTGGTTTCAGGTCCTTACGTAATGAACTATGCAGTTTTAAATCATCCTCAAAAAGAAGATGAAAAGTTTTTACACTTTGTTTTTTTTCTGGAAGCCAGATGGTAGCCATGAGCTAATCTGTTAAGTAGATAGCTTAATGGGTTAAGAGCAAGACAAAAGAGCAGTGGTGACAAAGAGTCACCGTGGAATATCTCCCTTTGAATTTCTAACCCTGGAATAATAATTTGTCCTTTATCATGGCTTAGCTGCAGAGTGGTTTGCCACTTTTTCATGGTTGCTGTAATGTAATTGAACAGTTAGTTGCTGCATCTCAGCCTGGGGTTTTCCACTTAGAGGCTTTTCTTAATTTTGTTTCAATTTATGTGGCTGTTACTTCATCCCATTTTATATCCTGTACATTTGAACTTATTATTATTTCTCTTACTTCTTTTATCCATTCAGCATCTTTGTCATGTTCCAGAGGATCTTCATAGATATTTCTCCAAAATGTATCTATTTCTTCTTCTTTTTTTTTTTTTGTGGTGTTTCAGTTCCTTTTGCCTTGTTTCCCAATTCTCTATAAACTTTTTTCTGGGTCATCAATACATTGCTTATTTTTGTACTTTTCCTTTATATTTATCTGCATATCTTCTAAGTTTTTCCTGCCTGTGCTGATATTTTTAGTTTATTATTTGTGATAGTGCACAGCAGATCCGGATCTGTTCTGATACTGCTCATTCCTTTATCACGTCTGACTTTCTGAGTATTTTTGATGATCTGTTCCCTCTTTTGTACTCTTCTAACAGTGAAACTTCTTGTCTTAATTGCTTTATATTTTTCTGTATTCCATGATGGCATTTGATTTCTCCCCTTCCTTTCCCTTACTGCCCTGTGTTTTTTCTGGTAAGTCTTTATCTGTTATTAATTTAGCTGCACAATAATATAGCCTATTTACTTCTGTTATATTGCATGAATTTCTATGAACAGTCCTAATTACTGTGTTCATGAATTTCTATGAACAATCCTAATTACTCTGTTCATTTGTTTTTTCAGACTTCTAACTTTTGGGATTTTACTGACTTTCTGTAGTCTATTTCTTTGATTGGTCCTAATATGTCTGTCCATCTTTATTAAATCAAGCAACTCTTCTCTTCCATCATTTTCGTCTAAACTGAGGGCACATTCTTTGTTCTCCATTTCCTGCAGGCATTCTACACAAAGTTCCAGAGCATCTTACTGTGTCACATTCTCTTCAGTTTCATCCTGTGTTATCCATTGCTCTTTCATGTGGGAACTCACTGGCCTATCACTCCTCAACATTGACTGAGTCAGAGTTGACACAGTTTCTTGTTCCTTCCCTTGCTGTGTAACTCCAACAGAATTTTTGTACTGGATTCCTGTGGAAGACTCCAAAATATCTTCATATACCAGCTCATCAGATGTTTTCAGTTTCACTGGTTTCGCCTTAATTTGTGATCCATTATTCTATCCTGCTGTAGTGTTATAGTTAGATTTTCTACATAAATCCTTCACTTCGCAGGTAATCCATAACCTCAGTTTCTATTTCTTTAACTTCTCCATTACTAATCCTCCTTTCTACTTTTCCTCTTTGTTTTCTTAGTTTTGTATTGTAAAATTTCCATATATGGATGCCTTTGCCTGTATTTCTCTTCAAATATATTTGGTGCTGCTCTTTTTTTATTGATTAGTTTTGTTTTCTCCTTTGCATAAATATTGTACCATATTAAAGCTATTTTTTTCCCATGCCCATATTTCTGTCCAAGATGTCTCCTGCTCCTATTGTTTCTCCTTACTTAGGAGGCTTGTTGTTCTATCATGCTGTGATATAACCTGCGTTAGAATTTCTACACTAAATCCTTCACTTTGCAGGTATTCCATAAGTTTAGCTTCTATTTTTTTTTTACTTCTACTTTACTAATCTTCTGTTCTGTGCTCCCTCTTTGTGATCTTATTTTTTGTATTGTGAAATTTTCCATATTTGGATGCCTTTGCCTATATTTCTCTTTGAATATCTTTGTATAGATTATTTTGGCTTTCTCATTTGCGTAAATATTGCAACATATCAGATCTCTCTTTTTTACCATGTCCATATTTATTTTTTATACCTTTCAAAATTCTCTAGATTTCGTTCTTTATATTTTCACACTTCCTCATTCACTTCTTTTTCCAAATAGACTCAGATTTTTGGTCTATATAATGCTTTTCATAAATCCGTTGTATTAATAAACAGAAATTTGCATTTGAAGCTTTTGACAATTATTCTTGGGCAAGTATTTTTCTTTCCTCTAATTTCTCTGTCTTAATCTTTTTGTATACCTTCTTTCTGGATTCTTTCTTGTTCTCAATATTATCTACTCTTATCATTTTTATGGCTGTTTTTTGGCCTGTCAGGTTTTTGTGATTTTTTTTGACAACTTCTTCCTTCTACAACAGGGGGGCCATCCTCCCCTGGCCCTGGCCTAGCCTCATTGTTGGAATGTTTCCGTGTCTTAAGGATTCTACACTGTCATTTTTTTCACTCCTGGCACCAGTGCACCTACCAGGGTTGGGGACTTTTTTTTTATCCTGGGACTTGTGAACCCAGCAACTTACTTCTGTCCATGATGTATGCTATATAAAATACGCTTTATATATTAGTGTCATCTTGGTGAGATTCTGTGAAAAACAGGGTCCACCTCATGAAGGTACTCACTAAGACTTGAGGATGAGTTCAAGTCCCACAATACTAGTCCTTTGGTTGCTGATTTATCATCTCTTCATTCTGACCTTAATGGCTTAAAATGCACCATTTATAATGTGACTAGGGAATAACTAATATTACCTCACATTCATAATTATTATATATCAGTACAGCCTTACAAAATGTAATATTCATGAAAGGGCAAGCACAGTGTTTGTTGATTTAATGAACATTTGTTATATTCAGAAATGGATAAAGGAAAAAAAAAACACCATTTTGTTGAGGTGATAAAGACTAATATAATGTAATAAGCGTCAAACAAAATGCTTCTGGTCCTAATCTTACTCAAATGGTTGCAGCTAAGATATGAGAGTGTTCCAGCATTCTTCTAGTAAGATATTATTGGATGGTGATCAGAACAAATTGTTAAACTGAAACCTGTGACTGTGAGAAAAAGAATATAGTATGTTGAATTCAACTCACCATGTCAAAACCATAAGCTCTCTCTTCAAGTGTACAATAAAAGTGTTTTCTTATCACATCCACATGATAGCTGCAAGATGAAACTGAATTCATTTATAGGAAGTTCACATATGATCTCATGTTGTGAAATGATTAGTGATGTTTTTCAGGCAGTTTCAAAACCAAAAAGGGAAATAGCCTGAGAAAAGACAAGATGTAGTTTATATTATATCTGAATGGGAGAGTATATATATATAATATATATTGATTTATATTATATCTGACTGGGAGAGTATATATATAATATATATTGATTTATATTATATCTGACTGGGAGAGTATATATATAATATATATTGATTTATATTATATCTGACTGGGAGAGTATATATATAATATATATTGATTTATATTATATCTGACTGGGAGAGTATATATATAATATATATTGATTTATATTATATCTGACTGGGAGAGTAGTTCCCTTTTCACTGTTGTACTAAAACCAGCCAAACCTAGCATACATCCTGTTTATAAAAAATATTTTCACGTTATTTTTATTTCATCATTTTCACTCTTTTAAAATGTAGGTTTTCATCCTTAGTCACTTTAAGAAAGCAGTCAGCTGAAGAGGAATAAAATATCTGCATGTTATTATTCGACGGTGGGGCATCTGACTGCCACGTAGACTTGTTTATCATTGAAAAGGGTTTAAATTTAAGACAACCAGTGCATAATATCTTATATTCAAGACCTAGAATTTTTACAATGTGTAGAAATAACTCAAATATTTCATTTTATTCAATGAGCTCCATTTTTCAGTTTTACTTTTTCATATCTTTCTCATCAATCAGGTATTTTTTTTTCTGCCTGATGCATCACACCCATGAAGTATCCTCTTAACACATACTCACCACAGTGAAGCCTTTTATGTTGGAAATCCCTACTGATGGTGTATTGTTCAAAGTTTGAAATGAAATGTATAACTTTTGCAAAACTACAAACACAGAAGTTGAACAGAATGTAGGCACAGGAAGTGACTTTACTTCCTCTGGATGAATCATTATTAGTAAGGCTATCCTAAGACTAGTGCTTATGAATTACCACTACAGTTGTACGCTGTAGATAAAGATAATGTGCATCCATCTTTGTCGGAGTGTTCATAGTATTATATAATATGTACATTAATGGAGCTACCCTGAACAAGTGGACATAGCTGACCAGCAACTATCAAAAACATGAGCCGACATAACTTTGGAAAATGACAAACATCTGATCGGCTACCACACAGTACTCTAGTAATCATGATCAAGTTTGATAACTGTACCCCAGTACCATGTGAGGGTCTGTAATACCCTAGACCACCTAAGTGGTTATAAAAACCCATCATTTCCTTTACAAATAACAAAGATGGGCTGGCATACCATTCAGCTCTTCTTATTTGTCTGAGGGTGGGAAGAAGTAACGACTTTCTGCGACTGTGGGGGCTGTAACTTATGAAGCTTCTGCAGTTGCTTCCCGACAGTAGACACTAAACCAACCTTATCTTGTTTCTAAATCATGTTTTACTAGCTATGACTTCCATTGCACAATATGACTAGAACTGTAATTATAATCAAGGAGCACATTTCTGGTAGAAATTTAGTAATGCTTCTAAAATGTGTACAGTAGACCTTCCTCTGCCCACTGGTTCTCTTCTGAAAAAGGGTTTTGAGTTTATTGGGCTTACTGATGAGATCTACAGACTATAATAGACATAAAAGAGCAAGCAAAATGACTTCTTATTAAAATTATTGGCGTAACAGACAAAAGTTGTGAACAAAAATGGACCCCAGCACAAAAAATATATATTGAATTTTTCTATCAGATGTAAACCTGCTATGAAACACCATTGATTGGCTTTTTAGTAACCTCCGCAGAAGAAACCAAAAAATGAAATTAGGCACTAACACTGTCAGAACCAACCTTTTTCAGTTACCAGAAGACTCCTGTGAGGCTCTTACCCTGATCCTTGTCTTATAAACTTGTATACCACTGCACTGTATTATTGAGACTACCAGATCATTCAGTATGCAAATGACATTGTCACTTACCACTTCACTTATAATACCCAGATAAGGCAAAAGTGAATTTTTGGAGGATTCTTTTCCTTATAAAACTGGCTCAGAGGCAAACAAGTAATTCTTAATTTAATGATGGCTGAAACAATTAATTTTGGATTTCATAAACCTCTGCTAAATTGGCGTTCTCTCCTTAAACTGGTGCCCCCAGTGAAGTGATGACCTTCTATAAATACCCAAGTCCATCTTGACCAACTGATATTTTCTGAATACATCCTTAAAACAGCAGCAAAAATGTCACACCTCAGTTTGTACAATTCATAGCTGTTGCACTCTTACTTCTAAGAGCCTCTACATGGCACATTTGCCTATCTCTGTCTGAAATTCCACTCTTTTATTCACAGTTCCCTTAATCACCAAATCTCGCAAGTACCGTGTATAGCTAAGAGGGTCACTGCTCAGTACTAATTTGAAGTGCCTTGGATTAATACCAGATTAGAATACTCCCAGTTAGTGAGTGTCTTCAGACTATTACATAGTCCCTGTTCATAACCCTTCAGTTGGGGATATGCTGCCTCAGATATCTGATGCAGGTCCTATTTGGGTTATGAGGAAGACTGAGATATTTGGAGTTGATATTCATAACATGACTTGTTTTCTGAAGGTAAAGAAGGTCTAGTAGTAGGGTAGTGTCTTTCATAGCACTGAAGGATAAGCAAAGGTCATCATGTATGAAAATAAGTGCATTTATATGGGATTGATCTATTTAGGTACCTTAAGGAGTTAATTTATGTGAATTTTTAGTTAGGAGTCATTGGATCCTTTCAAGGGGGTCAAGATGTTTGGAAAGGTACTTGTTGAAGGGGGCTTTGGCTGGACCAAATGAGGGAAGAGTACAGTGAAAATTATGACTTCTTCAGTGCAAGAAGGAAGTCCTTTAGGAATTAAGTAAACAATATAGAATGATTTCCTAACTATGATTTATACACAATAATCAAAGGATAGTGCATGCTGATGAATATACCTAGATCTCTAATAACTGTGTCAGTTTTAATGGGGTGCCCTTATTCATTTGGATAGTCTTCTTTTAAGATCAACAAATTGTACTACAATCACAAAACAAACTTCATCCCTGTCCATTTTCAAGTGCAACTTAGATCTATGGATGAGAAACAGAAAATTTACCCCAGGACTTCCCCCTCTACTACTAATGGACAGATGAAGCTCTTGCATTCTTTATCCCATGCATGGATCCCGTAAAATTATCTATGGTATGATCCCAGTTATGTTCCCAGAATGGAAAAGGATGAACTTTATTTTATGTGGTTGGGGAGTCTATTCTGTGAAATGTACCTCTCCCATCAAACCATCCAGTTAGTATTGCAGAAGAGGTTTAGACCCCTAGAGTATTTCTGTTGTCATTTGACTTGCTGATGTGCAGTAAATTCATCAATAATAAGTTGGAAAATGCCTTTTATGCCAGACACAGGTCATTTCTTTTTAGTCTGAAGGTTATCAAGTATAGTGGCAGGGCTTTCAGTTGGTCCATGTAGGTGATGTTGTTTAGGCCTTGTATCCTTTTAGTAAGTTGTCTCTGTAGGCATTGCAGTTGTTGCATGTGTCTGGATGGATACATGCCAAATGAGGCATTACAGTCAATGATTACTTTAATGAGAGCTGAGTAACGGGGAACAATGATGTCCCTAGGTCAAGACAAATACCTTTGTTTATTAGCTGTGCAATATAGTGTGTGTGTGTGTGTGTGTGGGGGGGGGGGGGGGGTGAACTGAACTTGTCAGCCAACAGGTTTGCTATAGTTTCAGACTGAGTGTAAGTGTTTCCATTCACGGTTAAACTTGGCATATTGCTGAGCATTTTCCCTGGGCTTACAAACATATGGTTATCTTTCACCTGGGAGGTTATCTTTGCCTCCTAGTTTGCTTTGTCAGATTTGACCAGCTCTCTAATTTGTTTGTTTAGACTGGTGAGTGTCTTTTTGCACTGTTTTGTCTCTTCCTTGGCTTTGGAGAGGATATTTTTTTCCCTTTTGTTGAATAGCCTATTTATGCTAGGGGTCCACCAGGTAGTTTATTTCTGCCAGTAAATATAGGTTTGACTGGGACAGGTAATGCCTCCTTTATGAAGCTATGAATGTGGTTGTACAGTGCTTTTGTGTACAGTTCAGAGTAGGCTTCAGTGACATCTGGGTTCAGAGGGGCTTGGAAGTTTAATAAGCTGTCACTTAGTTTGAAGTAATTGGCCATAGCAACGTTCTTAACAGGTCTGAAGTTTGATGGGGACTCTAGGTTAGTTATAATATTAACATTTTGTGGTCAGATCTTACCAGGGAGGAGTTAATGCATGGGAGTGAGCAGCATCCCCCCATGTTCATGAGTACTATGTCTAGGATATTTGTACCTAAAGTTGGGGAGCAAACTAGTTGCTCCAGGGTGTTTGCATTGATGAGGTCCAAAAACCTCTGAGCAAGTGAATTATGGGTTGTATAAGTCCCCCAGTTTATGGAGGGGTAATTGAAGTCACCCATAAGTATGGTGTTATTCTGAATATTAAGAGATTCCAGGATTCCAGTAGGCTTAGGTAGTAGGTGTGATTTTCCAGACACATTTTAGGGGATCTGTAGCTAGCAAGAATATGATAGGAGAGCACACCTATGGCGAACGTCACTAACACTTTCAAAACAGATGACCAGGTTGAATATACAGGATCTACCTTTCATGAAACCAGATTGATTAGTATCAAGGGACTGTCATTCACCTTTTCCATTATTTGTTACTTTGAGCATGATGCATTCTATAGCCTCAAAAATGGTCCTGGTATGCCGAATAGGTCTGTAGTGCCCAGGGTATGTGATTAGCTGCACTTGTGCAGTGCCACAACTATGTAAGTTCTCTAGATATCTGGAATATAATCAGTGTAGGCTAAATATGAATGGATTCATGGGCCATACCGTCATATATAGTGAACTATTAAAAAATGAGTGGTTATGTATGACTACATGGTTTAGAACACTCATATGGTGTAACTACCTATCTTTATAATAATTGGATTTACCAGTACTATTCATCAAACTGTTGGGTAACTTGGAAGATTGATCTGTAGTTGGTGGAATATGGAGGTGTTGAAGGGCAATAATAAATGAATACATAAGTACTTACGTAACATAAACACAATCTAAGTTTGGGAACTACATTCTGAGCCTGAGGCTTCTGAAATGGTAGGGCTCAACATTTCCTTTTTGGGAATGATATAAAGGGATATGCCAACACAGAAAAACAGGAGATTTCTATATCTCAAGTCACCACAAGCACCCTGTGCTACACTTCTGTCCTTTGCATTCTTATCTGTGTGGTATTGTGAGTATGTGACACTTAGTCATACACTCATATAATCAAAATGCAGAAGATCAACAAAAACTGGTGGATACAAAAAAAAAAAAAAAGCAATTTTAGAGGGGGCAAACTCCCCTAAAAGTCACATATGGGGCTGTACCCCCTACACTCTAATTATATATATATATATATATATATATATATATATATATATATATATATATACCAACTCCAAGATCGCTCTACAGTGGGGAGAGGGTGAATTACCTGATGACCACTGGTTGCGATCATGCACAGAAACAAAGCTGGCAATGTTCGATCAGCTGATTTTTTCTATGGGATAATCGCACCATTCGATCACATAAATGACCCCCAGTATTATACATGAATTGATGAAGAGATATATCCCAGACCTTAAATTTTAACAAACTGAACTGAATCAATACTCAAAGGAGACATTAGCTAACAAAGCAAGCACCCGAACAGTCTGTCATCACTTAAATATTTGGTGTAAGATAGTTAGGCAGTGCACTACACTGGTACAGAAAGAATACCTTCCAGATTCCTAGCTGTAATCCTTTTTTATTGGTCATTTCCATACCAGTAGCAATCAGACAATCAGTCAATATCCCAGAGCCCCTTTGACACTAGAGTCCAGCATGCCTTAGACATACCTCAGAGCAGGAGTCCTCTCAGGGAGAGAGCCAAAGCAGAAATGCAAACTAAGTGTTCTCAGGCTGTGAGAATTATAGAGTGTCTCTAGTGTGGCATTACCCTTGATAGTTGGGGGGGGGGGGGTTGCTTGTAGCCATTGTCAGGCTTGATGAGCAATATCATCTACAGTACAGGGACCACTGATGCATTCCTGTTCCCACACAAGCTTAATGTCCAGCTACAGGGATTCTTGCTTTGCAAACATTTATGTTTTGACCCATGTTCCATTTACTTCTCAACACCTAACCTCTGCTGATGGTCAGACTGCCTTGGAGTGGGCTGCCTCACCCCCCCACAACACCTTGATGGTTAAGCTGGGATTGGTCACTGATTCCCACATTTCGCATCTGCTACTGACTCAATAATGGACCTCAGATCAACCAGATCATAGTCATGACTATATCCACCTGCTCATGCAGCCTGCACTGCCAGCCGCAATCCTAAAGTGAAGTACAGGGAACATGTATAGCTATCCTATCAGAGTCTCACCACAATACTGCGCTTTAAATAGCCCTACATAAGAAATACAAGGATCTCAGTTCCCTCAGTAGAATAAGTGAAAATACTAGGACGAGTTGAGATTTTGCATAAGCAGTAAGCACAGTATCCACTGACAAACAATATCTAGTCCTTAAGAGACACAAAGAAGATGGTACAGAAGTAACTGAAGGTAGTGGTGATAGGGCAAGTCTTTTATTTTATACAGTAGGATTCCAAAATATGCTTCACTCATGAAAGGAGGAGCAGGCTGACCATAAAACTACATCCATTTTGAGATCTTTATGGCTATTATAGGAATATATGATTGTATAAAGAGATGCCAGGAATATATTATGGTGTTGTACCTGAATATCACATTGCATAACTTTTCAGAGAGATCTCAAAATTCACTCAGATCAATACATGTTATCACTATAATAGAAAATAAAACAGACTTTGGAACCATATTTAGCAAATGAAAATTGTGGACTTGTGGCTTCCCACTGCTACTATGCCACATATTTTTTTAAATGGTTCACTAAAGTAGTTCTGTGATGTTTGAAATTATTTTGTTTTAAATATATGTATTTTTTAGAGTGGTAACAAAAGGGTACTGCAGAAAATGAAATGAGATGTGAAAACGTACCACCTCTAATTCAGTGGAACACATCAGTGTGGCACCAAACCACTACTGAAAATGCCATAGCCAGAAAACAAATACTCAGTCTGACTATGAAATACTGCATCTCCGCATTGCTGCACTATTTCAGGAAGAACTGCTTCGCTACAGGTATACAATTTTAATATTACCCATTCTTATCCATTCAATTTGTGCATGGAATGGTCTATGAAATCCCCTCTCTATATACCCCCAGCTGTATCTTCTACATCTCTATTTCCCCCAAAGACATGGAACACAGCTTGTTAGCATACTATGACCTAATGATTCCACCATCACCCAGCATAAAATGTCAAGTCCTGCTTAACTCATTCAACCCAAATATCTAGACTAAAGGAGTAGTGTTAATCCTGTCAGCTGAATAAATATATTAATAAATAGTGAAAGAGTTAAATAAGAATGTGAGTGTGTGTCTGTGCTATTTTATGCATTCAGTTATTCATTTTAGTCAGTTAGTGCTTGTGCAATTAACATAGAATGTTTTTCTTCAGTGATGGGACTCATTTCTAAATTTCCATACTTTCAGTGAATGGTGACTTTTTTGTTTACTCATGCTTTATAATGTTACATTAGACTTTTTGAAGCGAGAGGAGGCATTTTGCTCTCTGTAAGATGTGTGAAAACCATTCCTGTGAGCCCCAAATTTTAATAATATATTCCCAATCCCATGACTCCCACTGTAGTGACTCCAAATGGCCACAATCTCAAAAGTCATATGGCTGAGACCATATTCTCGAAATTGTGAAAGCTCGACTCTGTGACTGGGGAACGGCATACAGTATAGAACAGGAGATTTCCCTTTCTGTGCTGTAGTGCGATCTTGGAGTTGGAATAAATAAGTAGTGGGGGGTTTGGGGGGTGCAGGGGGGGTTGCCACCCTGCAGAAACACTTTGTTGTGTTACGTTTCTCCTTTTTTAGCTCCCTTTCATGAAGTCGAGCTTCAGAAACTCGAGCATATGGCTTCGACCATATGCATTTCGAGTTTCTGAACATTTGACTTTGTGAAGGGAAACCATATATATATATATATATATATATATATATATATATATATATATATATGTATATATATGGTTCTACCTGACATAATCGACACGCCAGAAGACCGACAACGCAATCACCGAAACCACATAACCAACAGTGCAAAAACACGAAACCCCACATGCCCGACAACGAAATAACCGACGGTACACAAACACGAAACCTCATACACTGCACACACCACAATCACAACAATCAACAAACAAAACCCATTCCCTGTCCAAAAACCACACACACAACACAAGCACACCAAAATCCCTACAAACCCACACTAAACCTCACATACACAACTATCTACAACCCTAACCCAAACCCTAACCCTAAGGTCCGTCACTATCGCATACTCAGCTAACCCGCGCCCTAACCCTAACTCACTTAACCCGCCCCTAACCCAAACACAATCACTACCGCACACTTACCTGACCCGCTCCCTAACCCTAACTCACTTAACCCGCCCCTAACCCAAGCACAATCACTACCGCACACTTACCTGACCCGCTCCCTAACCCTAACTCACTTAACCCGCCCCTAACCCAAACACAATCACTACCGCACACTTACCTGACCCACTCCCTAACCCTAACTCACTTAACCCACCCTTATCCCCACACACCGTCAATATCCACACTTACCTTACTCGCACCCAAACGTCCGTCACTACCGCATACTTACACAGCCTTTTCCCATGTCGGCATCCTCGGCGTCGGTGTTTTCATCCGTCGCGTCGGTCTTCTGACTTGTCAATCTTCTGGGCCTCGCAATTCGCTTGTCGGTCTTCTGGCGTTTCGACTAACTCAGGTAGACCCATATATATATATATATATATATATATATATATATATATATATATATATATATATATATACACATATATATGTGTGTGTGTGTGTGTGTGTGTACGGATTTACTTCAAATTATCGAATACTTACTTTATCGAATCCCATTTCATCGTACCTCACTTCATTGACTGTTATTATATCAAACTCCCAGAACTACAAAAAGGAAACCCCAGTAATGGAACCACTCGACCACCAGGACAAAACAACAAACAAAAAAACAAAAAAAAAAACCTCCAAGTGGGGGGCTTCACCCTTCATACTCCCCTAACCAAATATACCAACTTCGAGATTGCACTACAGTAGAGGAAGGGCAAAGCTCACCATGGTGGCCAAGTGTTCCTTTCCTGGGGTTCCTTTTCGTAGCTCCAGGAGTTCGATATAAGGTGAGTCAATGAAGTGAGGTTCAATGAAGAGCTGAGACAGATATGTGTCACATAGGTTACCCCCTTCTTTGGAACAGGCTTCCTATTCACATTTAAAAAAGCCATTCCCTAGCCCTCTTCAAACACAGTTTGGATTAATGGATTTGGAGTCACAAATTCACACCTGGCATAACACCTATGTCCATTATGGACAAGGGTAATCTGTAAAATACTTAAGACATATGCACAAACCTATGCCATCTTCTTGCCTCTAGGGGCAACATATTGAGTAAAATCAGATTATATTGGCTAGGCTTGTAAGGGCTCTTAAGCCATTAGCCTAGTAATGTCCTATAAACCTATGACTCCCCAGGTAGGGGAATATTCTCTTTCCCTGAGGATTATGTGATCTTGGAGTTAGTAAATATATATATATATATATATATATATATATATATATATATATATATATATATATCTATATATATAAAATTAGAAGGAGGTGTGGGAACCGCATTTTAGTTACTTTTTGCACGAGCCGAGTTTTTTCTTGGTACATGCATGTTAATGCATTGACATTTGGTTTGCTGAGCTTTTGCGGTTAATGTTATTGATATATGGACTACTCAATCAAAATTACTAGCTGTATTAATGTATATATATATATATATATATATATATATATATATATATATATATATATATATATATATATGTGTGTGTGTGTGTGTGTGTGTGTGTGTGTGTGTATACACACACAAAACTCCATGATTTCTGTTTCTCCAAGACAGCACAAATACAGATTTAGTGCATCTTTGCCCACATTTACACTTTCATTTATGCTATTCCGTGGTTGCAATCTTTCATTTTTGCTTTTATATGGTTTGCCAATACAGTCCTCGGAATTTTCCAAGTCACACCATTTTTTGCTTATATAAACCTCATAGATTCCTGGATAAACCAAGGCTACTAAGTCTTAACTTTCTCAACAATGGTTACATTTACAATGTTTTAAATAAAAAATGGTTTAAAATACTTTCTGTACAGGAATGTCAACTGTTGCATCTGGTAATAACTCAATATATAAGTTTAAAATCTGCCTCACCTGTAAACAGAAGTTAATTTGTTAAGGGAAAATATTTTCTTTTCAAATGGCAACTGTGCTTCTGCATTCCTTTTAGATGATCTGCAAAATCAAAATATAAATAGCATCATTGTATTTTGTAACTGACAAAAATATACCTATATAAGTAAGAAGATTTTTTTGCAATCTTTTGGAATTTTATGTGCATCAGTTTGACATGTAATCTTCTAGCAGAGCTGTCACTTCCCGGCTGAATCTCAAGACTAGATCTAAAACTGTAATTATTTCTCAAACCACTACCAGTGTCCAGTTAGGACTTATAGGAAAAAATAATAGCTGGTGATAGGGTGCTTTCCATTTGTTATAGTAGTTTTATGACAATTATCTGAAGGTTCTGAGCTGAACAGAGTCATTTTAGTGTTGTTTCTTATCGTTGTTCGACCTTCTTCTTGTATCAGCATGTCTTCCATGTTGTTGTGGTTCATCTGGTCATTTCTAATTTCATAATCTTTTCTGTTCCATGGCTTGGTTATGCTATGTATTTGTGTATGTGTTTGTGTGTGTATGTATGTATACATATATATATATATATATATATATATATATATATATATATATATATATATATATATATATATATATATATATATATAGGTCTAGGACACTCTACCGAAAACACGTTATCTCGAAACTGAAACGGGCAAGCACAGTTTTGTGAAAGTGCTTTCTCACTGAAAAAGCACTTTCGTGAAAATGTGCTAAAAAACATGGGGAAATGGCTGTTGCTGAGATCGTGGCAGAGTGGGGATAAGGGAATATTCCCTTTTCTCCACTATAGTGTGATCTCGGAGTGAGAATATAAAAGTAGGGGGGTGTGGGGGGCACAGCCTCCCACATGGGGGGTGCAGGGGGGCTTGCCCTTCTGCATAAACATGATTATTGTTGTTTTTGTTTTTATTTTGTTATGTTTTGGGGGGTTTTTGCACATTTTTGCATAAGTGTGCTCTCCCATTTCAGTTTCAAGATAATGTGTTTTTGGTACAGTGTCCTAGATCCATGTATATATATATATATATATATATATATATATATATATATATATGTATGTGTATATATATATATATATATATATATATATATATATATATATATATATATATATATCTTTTTTTGAAGTTGTAACTGAATAGCAGGCTGGCTGATGTAGCTCCAGCACTAGGTTTAGTAGATGTCCTTGTAGATCAGAGTGTGTCATGTGACTTTAAAAAGAATTTCAAAGTTAGAGCACATGTGTATAAATTGAGAGTACGTGCAGGCAGCAGTGCCATTTTGAGTGAACAGCCAGAGTGTTGACATGTTGACATGTATGAGTGCAGTAGTCAGTCTGTTTATATGTTTAATTAAGTTTAAATTACTAAGCCTCAATTCTGATGTGTTTGTATGTAATAGAGCTGCTTCAATTGAGCCCACAACTGTTTGCCTGTTTTATCCTGATCAGATGAGCGACATGGTGTTAGAAGACGCATGCCTGAATGGCATGGTGTTGGAAATGGGATGTCTGAGCTACAAGGAGCCAAAAAGAAGCCAGAAATCAAGCCATGAGGTGCACAGTTAGAAATGGAGGTATATAGAGGAATGACAACCCAACCTGCTCAAATGATTGAAAAAAAGGTCAGAAACGAATTTCAGGTAATTAAAACTCCCATAAATTATTTATTTTGTAAAGAAAATAATATGCAGCATTCACAAATTACAAAACACATTATTAATCAAACAAAAAACACAAAACTCGCTATCGATTAAATGAAATGTTTGAAACCATGATATTTGATAGAATTATTCAAAATACTTATGAGAGCATTCAGAATTACTTCTGATTTGCATAATGAGCATGTTAAAAGTAAGTAAAAAAATAAGTAAAGTATAACTAGAGTTGTTCAAAGTATCTCAAGAGTGTGCAAAGTGTTTGCAGTGTGTGCTTTATTATAGTACAATTATTTTGAAGAGTTTACTGTGTGCAAAGTACAGTTATTTCACAAAGTAATGTCAGATAAACACTAATCACTAAATATACATAACCAACTGATATTGCCAACATCCTGGCAGATAGGTTCAGTGTTAACTTTACCCCCCCTCTCACCCCCTAAAGGGCCCATCTCTATAACAGAAGAATGCAAAGTTCCTGTAATTACGGCTGCACAGGTAAAAAACACACTCTCCAAAGCCAAGAACACAGCATCCATGGGACCTGACAACATCCCAAGCTGCGTTCTACATGAACTACAGAACGAACCGGCACCCCACCTAAGTACCATGTTCAGTCATAGCCTTACCTCAGGCTTTGTGCCCACTGAATGGTGCACATTAACGGTTATCCCACTCCACAAAGGGGGATCCACCACAGACCCCAGGAACTACCACCCCATTAATATGACGAGCCTGGACTGCAAGGTCATGGAACATATCATCATGGAACTTGTAAACAAAGACATTGGTAATCTTCAAACTCTGGAACCCACCCAGTTCGGGTTTGTAAAAGGCAGATCATGTCTCCTAAACCTGATAGACTTCTTTGAAGCAGTCACCAAAGCCAGAGATGAGGATAAGGTGGTTCACACAGCCCATCTAGTTCTCGCCAAGTCTTTCGACACCATCCCCCACTCTGGAATTATAGATAAACTCACTAAACTAGGTATAAATCCCTATGTCACAAGATGGGTTGCCAACTGGCTCACTGACAGAACCCACACTGTGAAAGTAGCAGACTCCAAATCCAGCTTCAGACCAGTGACAAGTGGAGTACCAGGGTTCAGTCCTAGGTTCTCTCCTGTTTGGTATCTACTTCTCTGAAGTACAGGCTAACACAGAAGGTTTTTGGCTAATGAAGTTAGCTGATGACTGCAAACTAGGAGCCATAATCAAAACTCCTAATGATGTGGACATCCTACAACAGGGCCTCAGTGAGACAGATGCCTGGTGTCAAAGCCATGGCCTCAAGCTCAATGCCAAAAAGTGCATTGTCATCCCTTTTGGCAAACACTCTGTACCCATGAACTACCACATAGGCGGTAGTCTACTTAACACCGAAAGTGTGATAAGAGACCTTGGGACACAGGTGGGCAGTAGTCCCTCCTTTGATAATTACATCGCCACAGTAGTCAGGAAAGTCTTCTACATGGCACCTCATCACAAAAGGTTTCTCATCCAAGAAAAAGAGGTAATTGTTCCCCTCTACTCATCACTCATTAGACCCATTATAGAGTACAACACCCCTTTTGGTATGTACCTCACAAGACATCTACAACAACTGTAAAGGCCTCAGAAATACCTCACAAAGAGGATGACTGGCCTCAAACAGATGCCATATGCAGACTGTCTCAAAAAACTCCAGCTTTACTCCATCGCATATTGCCTACTCAGAGGCGATCTCTGCCTAACATACAAAGCTATGTCAAACCCAGAGCTATTGGACATGCTCCACTTAAAGAAATCCAAATCCCTCCAAGCTACATGCTCTAGGGACCTAAACCTTGTCACCACAATAAACAGAACATGCTGGAGGGATAGATTCCTGTCCCAGAGACTTCCCTTACTCTGGAACAAACTACCTATCTATATCAAACAAAGCTCCTCATTAGCACTCTTCAAGAAAAATCTTGATGATTGGATGGGAAATAGGAAAATCACCCTGGGATCAGTTCTGTGGCTCTGCTTGACAGGGACACAGGAAAATAATTTTCTTTGGTGGCGAAAGCCAGGGTACCTTTTTGGCTAGGCTTATATAGGCCTTAGGGTCAATAGCCTAGTACCTACCTATGAACCAGTCATTTCGAGAAGTTTCTTGTGGTGTGTACAGTTTATTTGCAAAGTACAGTCATTTCAAGGTGTTTCTTGCACTGTACAGAGTTATTTTGCAAAGTACAGTCATAATGAGAAGTTTCTTGTGCTGTGTACAGTTCATTTGCAAAGTGCAGTCAGTTTGAAGTGTTTCTTACATTGGTATCAGTAGTTTTATGAAGTTCAGTGATTTCAAAGTGTTCTTTTACTACAGAGACTTATTTCACAAAGTGCAGTTATTTCAAAGAGTCTGTTGTGCTATTGAGCATAATTACAAGTTTCTGGCATAAATTTCTGACATATATGTGTGTATGTTCGTACATAATTCCAAGGGTCTTTATCACTGTGTGTTGGCATGGCAGAGGCATTTCACAGACCCAGTCCACTTGTGTTTGATTATAATATTGCAGAGAATTGGAGAGTATTTGAGCAAAAATACAATATTTTCACACACGCAGATTTTTCTGATAAAGGTGCACGTATGAGGGCATTTATTCTGCTTAATCTAGCAAGGTCAGAAGTCATTGAAAGAGAGCGTTCATTTGTGTATGCACCAGCAGTACATGCAGGAGAAGGGGAAAACAATCATATTGTTGTACAAGCTGAATCAATGGAGGACCCTGAGTGCTTGAAATGTAAATTTAGAGAAATGTGTAACCCCCAGACGAATGTTACATTCGAGAGGCACTTGTTTTATACAAGAGACCAAAAGCCAGGAGAAACTTTTGCAGCTTACATTACTTATTTGAGAAACAAGGCCAAAATGTGCAGATTTGGTGATTTGAAAGATTAGTTGATAAAGGACAGACTTGTGTGTGGTGTTAATAATGCTGCAGTGAGAAAGATTTTGCTTTGAGACAGTGATTTAATGTTGAGCAAAGCCCTAAAGATTTGTCAAATACACAAGCTTACAGAAAGGCACATAAATATGCTTGCAAGTGATAAGAGCATGGTTTCAGCAGCCTCTAGAGCAAACGTAGACAGCATGCAGCACATGGCTAGCAGAAACAGATCTAAGCACATAGCAACTGCAGCTGCTGCAGGATTTACAGGGAGAGCCCATACCTTTTCAGTAAGTTCTAAGACAAGCTCAGCAAAATGGACATGCTCAGTGCAGCACAAGGGTGAGTCAGCAAAACCCAAGTCAAGTCTCATTGTTAACTGTCATAATTGTGGTGCCAATCATGAGTCCAAAAGAGAAAAGTGTTTAGCATTTGGTCAGCAATGCCACAAGTGTAAGAAATGGAACCATTTTCAAAAGCTTTGTAAATCAAGCAAGCCTCATTCATATCTTAAGAAAGGTCACTCAAAAAAGCAAGCTGATCATGTAGAAAGCTGCAACTCTACTTTCAGTGTAAATGGTGTATCAGTGGTTGGTGAAAATGTTAATGCAATAGATTTGGGTATTGGGTTATGTTGTTTAGCCACTGACAGTACAGATTCTGTAAAGTGTTTATTGAATGAGGAGGCAATACTGTTGGAGAAGGGGGGGAGTGGTAGGTGGGGATGCCAACTTTACCTGGGTGGAGAATGGAGTTAATGGTGGACCAGAACTGCTTAGGGTTGTGGTGGGAGGAGTTTAGGATAGACTGATAATATTGAGTTTTGTCTACCTTTATTTTCTTTTTGACCCTATTACACAATTCTAGGAATGACTTTCTAGAGGCAGGGTTTTTTGTTAAGTGCCAGTGTTCCCAGGCTCTGTCTCTTTCTTTCATTTGTCCCCTGGTACCTTTTTGTTGCCAAGTGGAGTACTGAGTTTGGACTCTGGCATTTCCTACAAGGGCATGGGAGTTTAAGATATTTAAGAAAGTACTATTTCAGAACATGACAGCTTCATACCTATTGAGGTACTTTAGTGGTGACCAATTACAATTTTGGAAGGATGAGGTAAAAGTGAGAGGGTTAAAGTTTAGCTTGTTTCGAATTTGTCAGTATATGATGGGTTTTGCACTAAATGATGTTTCAGAAGGAACATTGGAGTGTGGTCACTGAGGCAGTCAGGTAGACAGCCAGCAAGGTATGTATGAGGGGCTTTATTGACTAATATCCAGTCAAGAGTAGAATGTTTAACTGAGATTTTATTTATCTGGGTATGTGACTATATTAGTTGGGAGAAACCATGTAAGTTTATGTGGTAGGCTGGGTGATTGTTGCTACAAAATTGCCAGTCGATGTTAAAATTACCTAGAATTATGGTTTCATGGGGAAGGGAATGGCTTGTCCAGCTCAGGAGGTTTTCAAGCGGTGGAATGTTATTGCCAGGTGGGAAGTAGCATCCAATGATGTTGATTGTTTTTTTGGGTTTAATTTGAATTTAAACCAAAAAACTGCCAGCAAAAACAATGAGAGAGTAGTAGATATAAATATTTATTAATACTCTCATTGTTTGTGCTGGCCATTTTTTTGGTTTTGCATTCATTTTGGCCTGTGCACTTGCCTACTGCCAAATTTCTTTTTGTTATATTTTAATTTGAAGTTGGTATATAGGATTTCTTCATTGCCAATTTGGTGGGCAGATGTGTTAAGGGACTAGATGTTGAGATGGTGTTTAAACATTAAAGTGACACCACCCCATTTCTTAGATAGTCTATCCACACAAAGTATGTTATAACCTGTTGGGAGTATTTCCTCACTTTTAATGTGATGTTTGAGCCAGATTTCAGTCAGGATGATTATATCAGGAGAGTATAATGCTATGTTGGCATGGAGATCTTGGGTTTTATTAGTTATACTTCTGATGTTTAAACTCAGGAGGAGAGGTCAGATGACTTTCTGTTGGATGCTAGTTGCAAGATGGAACAATTATTAGGCAGGTTATTAGATGAGGAGTTGATAATGTTGAACCAGGGTTAGGGTGGATGTCACCACTGAGGGATAAATTGGATATATGTGATAGGTGACTGAAGGCATGGAGGGTGTATTGGAATGGAGATTGTGCTTTTATAACAAGTGTAATAAGTAAGAGGGTAATGGATAGTCGTGAGAGTAATGGTGCAATGAAAGTAGTTGTGTGTATCTATTATGGTGACATGATAGGATGAAAGATGCGCAAGCAGAGTGCAAGTAAGGAGTGTTAGTACGTTAAGTAGTAACAAAATTGTATCAGCTGAACAGTTAGAAAGTGGGTGTCATGTTGTTGATGGTACAGGAGAAAAATACCCAGGGCTGTTTGATTGGTTTGATGGTTTTTGGGTGGGATTATTGAGTAAAATAAATGTAGATGTAGAGAGGGTGGGTGGGAGTTGGAGGCAGGGTACGAGTACGGAGTGAGCCCATGAATAGCACAGGCAAACAGGGCAAGACCTAAACCCGTCAGAGCTGTATGATCCCAAAGGTAAGTAACACCAAACACTGTTCTAATTACCCTGGCTGCACTGTGATTTTATAGCAGGGACCACTGAATAGTAATGCAAGAAAGTGTGGGAAGGGTTGAGAGTCTAAGGGGATTAGGTTATATCAGCGATAATGCAATCGTCTGCACACTACTGTAAGTGGGACTATTAGTGGCTAAAAAAGTTACAAGTGGAACATACACTTTAGTTTAATAAATGCTTAGCTCAGGAAATAGTATTTCTGATAGCCTGTAAAGCACTTTAGCAGCACATCTTGGTTGGGAGGGTGGGTGGGGGGGGGGCAAAACATGTTCCGGACTGCTATTGGGTGAAAACTTTACTTTAATAAATGCTTAGGTCTGGAAACAGTGTTTCTGACAGCCTCATCCTGTAGCTTCATTAATTAGTCTAACATATGGTGTTATAACAGGTCACAATGTGCCTTAATTTAAGGTGCTATGGAGCACAGCTAGATGCTCTGTAGCCTGAATATACCTCAAATAAAAATGGGAGAAGGCAGTAACAACAGCATGATGCACTATTGCAAACATATTCTCGTGTGTGTGTGTGTGTGTGTGTGTGTGTG
The DNA here is from genome assembly GCF_019279795.1 of Protopterus annectens. Taxonomy (NCBI): domain Eukaryota; kingdom Metazoa; phylum Chordata; order Ceratodontiformes; family Protopteridae; genus Protopterus; species Protopterus annectens. The sequence goes on along the minus strand of NC_056742.1, from coordinate 143,909,879 downwards.
TGTGTGTGTGTGTGTGTGCGTGCGTGTGTGTGTGTGTGTGTGTGTGTGTGTGTGTGTGTGTATATATATATATATATATATATATATATATATATATATATATATAAGCAGACTGACGCACAGTATTGAATAAACTCCTAGTCAGAAGGGGGAAGGACAACAGCAGCCTGGCACATTGTTAAAATATATTCTCCTCATAAAGAAAAGGTTATAGGTGTTGAAGCTTCAAAAAGAACTAAAATCTGTCTTTGGCTTGAAGGCATATAACAGTCTATTATATCAGAAATGTATTACTGAGTTCCCCCAGAAACCCCCAGTTGTTAAGCTAGTGAAAGAAGTCAGTGCAGAACGTGCAAGGGAAGAACTCAAGAGTGCATGATATGGAACCTTGTAAAAAATTCCTCCTGCTAAAGTAAAGGAAAATGCCTGCATGTAGGCAGAGGAATAACCCATAATAATGATTTCACTAAGAGGAGAAATGGAAATCGAGCAGAACCCTAGGCTTTCCACTGCAAGGTGAAAACAGACAGCTGGTCAGAAAAACGGCTGTCAGCAGCAGGTACCTAAAAGAGAAACAGAAGTTACTGAGGCAATATTAAGGAATTCAGAAAACCAAAAGCATAAGGAAACCGCTGACACATCTTGCTCTTTGTAGATGAAGAAAAAGGAAAAGAAACAAAGCCAAACATTTCCTTTCCACATTGTCTTTTCCTGCTCTCTTTGACTCTGTTTTCAGTGCACTTGCCTCACAGTTGACTGAAAGAAATGACATTTTAAGTGGTATTCTCCTGCTCATGTACTCTGTTACATGTTTGTTATCTGTGTATGTTTTGCCCTTTACAGAGCTCCACAGTTTACTCACTGCCTAGTACTCACCTCTTGTGAAATTATGGCATAACTACTTTAGAGGTGTTTACTACTACTAAAGACAGGCAGTTTTCTGACCACCCACTAATATGCCTCTCTACCCCTGCAAACTCCACAGCTGTCAGAGTAGAAGACAACTGTTTCATGACCAATATGAACATGGGTAGTGCCAATGAGGCAAGCACAAATGGCTTTCAAATAAACATGCTCCATTTACAAGATGTTAAGCATGTCTTTATTTTCCCTTGTATATTGGGGAAAAAAGGCAGAGCACAAATTCAAGAAAGTCTGCTCATCATCTATTTTCTCCACCAACTGCATAGTCTTACGAAGCATGGAATGTTGTTAATGCACTTGATATTTTTAAGAAGCATTGTAGTTTACTTTGTCAAGCCCATTGTCTCCCATTGTTTTCTATAGTGTTGCACAGGAACTATTGCATCAACTTGACTCAAGTCTTTCATGCACCGCATTTTGTCTGCTCTTTGTGATGTGCTTTAGTCTTCCCACTCAGGTCATACGTCTGTTGTTTTCCTCGCATAGCACTGCTTACATATGTAATGTATGAATGCCACAATCAAGGACCATAAAGTTAATATGCATACATTAAAGTGATTTTTTTATACAAAAGTAATAGACGGTTTTGGTGGTCACACTATATAGTACAGATACTTTAAAGGGTTTTTTACGCTGAAAGGTTACCTAACTGTAGATTTGGAGTTGAAGTGTCACTAGTTGTATATGCGCACACACATACACACACACACACACACACACACACACACACCCTATTTCTCTATTTTTACACACATTCCATGTTTCTCTACATACATGTAAGATGTGTGCTACACACATACTTCATATATATATATATATATATATATATATATATATATATATAGAGAGAGAGAGAGAGAGTACATAGACAGATAGTGTACTTCAGATTTCCTATGCCTAATGTATTTTAATGAAAGGGCACATAACACATGCATGCTAAAGTAAATTCAGCTGTATATCACTGTCACCATAAATGGCTACATTTCCTTTGTAGTCAAAAAATGCTCATGCACTCTACCTCTGTAAAGATTGACTCAAAAGTCAGTGAAAAATGTTTTTTCCTATGGATCTGTGCACCAGATATGCATCCCCCTATGGAAGGATGTCACAAGAAAGCATAAAAGACATTCTTATAAACAGTATCAATACACCTAGTTGATAGAGTTGCCACTATCTTTCTTCCTGCAGAGCAGTCCTGATTTGGGCAGTTCTGCCCGGGGTGGGGGGCATGAATATGGTAAATGTGTTGATTTATACTTTACAAGAATTACTAGAAAAAATATTTTCTGACTTTTCTCTAAATGTCACACACATTTTTGATACTACATGTAAGTCATTTTAATATATAAATAGTATAAACAACTAACATTTAAAACATTTCAGTACTGTGGTGCTGCTTATGTAAATTAATCAGAAGAGGTGACAAATGCCTTTGAACTTTTGATTGATCTAATTGCTTTATTTTGCTATGTAAAGCATGGCTACAGTGGAAGCAGCTGTGAGTCAGTATATAAAAACAGTGGAAAACAGCTTCACACCTCTCTCTGTCTTATAGCAGTTGCTGAGCTCCTGTTATAAGCAGGACTAATTGCTCGCATAATATTGTCAGCAGTACCTGACAAGGTAAACTGCAGATTTCTCTGACTCTGTGGTGTATCATGCAAGCAGAGACAAATTCCTCTGTGAGAAGTGAAGATTAAAAAAAGTAAGAGAAACCCCAAATCTAAGAGTGTAATAGCACACTTCAAAACTTTCAAGATAGGTTATGTTTTGCACCTTCCCAAGACTTTGCCGGATGGCTCCACTACTGATGCTCAATCAGCCCATTCATTTGGTGACAGAGAGGCATTCTTGGGCCGAGCAAGAGTCATGTGACTCATTTGTTCCCACCAGGGATTCCCTATCAGTCCTTCCATTTCCACTGACATTTGGATGGTAGAGAGAAGGCCAGCTTTCTGAGCCTGGAATGCAACCCACCCTCTTTACACCTCGCCTCACCTCTCTATGGCTCTTTAAAACCTTCTATTTCTGTCCTCCAAGGTAAAGCATACCTTCACACACTACATTCCCCTCAGTTTTAATGGTGCTAAGCATCATGACAGAGTGGGCTCAGCTAGCTCAAATTCCAGAGGGTAACATCTCTTGCTCCCACTAGGTGTCACACTTGTTGCAAGTCAGAGCCACATCCTCAACCCAGGAAAGGGAGCTGGCAATGGCCACTCAGTCTCACTCCTGGCCAGCGCTATATGTACCCAAACTGCTACTCCATGCCATACAGCTTCTCATACAGGCAAAAAATATTATGCAAATAGTTACAGAGCATATAAAAAGGGCATAAGAGATGCAACAGTAAGTGTACAACAAGAATGACAGCTTCAGAGAGTTTTAAACAGGGAACACAGTGCTAGCATTAGTTCCCTCTGCTGAGAATACATTCTTAGTAAGATGTCAAGTACTGGTTGAGGTGGTAGAGAAAAGGAACAAAGTGGACTACAAAATAAGACAAACTGGAAAGTGAAGACAAGAACCAGTCTATCACAAAAATGTATTAAAAGGTATTAAAACCCTGGAGGGAGACTAAAACCTCTCTGGTCTTCCATCAGAGTGGTACCTGGGGGATTCTATTCTTGCTGTACAAACAGAAAAAAAGAACTTTCTAAGAGGGCACAAAACAAGATAGAGTTCCTAGTAAGAAGTAGTTATTTTTTATTCTGAGTTTCCCAGTAGAATCTATATCAATGAAGAATGTAAACCTAAAACCAGATAGGGTACTGGAGTCCAAAAAGAAAGGAATAATTAAGGAAGTGAGAAAGCCTCTAAAACTGGGAATTGTTTTTTAAATACCTTCATTAAATTATCACTTAAGACACAGGCAAACATGTATTTATATAATTGAAAGTAAACTATATTAACATATTTCCAGTTGCAAACATCATACATCACATATATTCTTTTGTACAATCATCATCAATCCAACATTACATAAATTGATCAATTCCTGCCTTCCCTTAAACCTCACTCTTCCTCTAAAACATTATTGTGCATGCATTTTTCCCACAATTTCCAGTTTTTCTATATAATTTCCTCCTACCATTTTCTAAAGTTTTGTTTATCTCAGGTACAATATTCAGTACTTCAAATACAGTTGGTTTAGACTTTGATTTCCATTTTCTAGTAAATGCTTTTTGGCAGCCACTAGAATTAAACTTAACAAAGCATTTACTATGTCTAGGCATTTCAGATCGTGTATCTCAGCTCAAAAAAACATTTCCTTGATTATACCCATTTGCTTACCCAATATTTCTGACAGTATACTCTGTAAGGAATTTTTAAAGTTTGCCAATTCATTACAATACCAAAACATATGTTCCCAGTTGCCTCTTTTTTTCAACATCACTTTGCCAACATTTGCTATCTGCATGAGGAAGAATTCTTATATAAAAATACCAATGCAAACACTTCCAAGCAAAAATCCTCAATCTTCTAGACTTTTGCTGCATATCTGGGAGCCATACATATATCCTTCCATTGTTTTCTTGTGGATTGCTTATTATGTCTCTCTTTCAAATCTTTTATATCCTCCTCTGATTGATTGTAATAGTTACTGTGAAATATTTTATATGCCATACTAATTATCCCTTTTTAATAACATCTTTTATTCTAGATTCAACTAAAATATATACCAGATCAGGTATTTCCCCTAGGATTTCCCTAGCTCTTTGTCTTTGCCTATACCTTGATATCAATCCCTGATATGGAAAGCAGTCTCTAGACTGTAGTCCAAATGTCTTTTTGGCTTCTTCCCATTGCATTACCTTTTCCTCTCTAGTTATTTGCTACCAATACCATGGTTCCTTTGCCAGTTTTCTCCAGTAAATACCAGTACCCTCTTGTCTGTTCTCTGTATCTCTAATTACAGTTATCCCTAAATGGAAAAACTCTTTCTTCTACTTTTATGAGTTAATATTCTACATGGGTGTTGCTATTCTCATTAAGAATCTGCATCCAAAATCACACTCTTTCCATATTTCTTAAATTTCCCCCTGCTTCATTATCACCATCATCATCCCTTTCCACTTTAAATGAAAATGTTTCACTCAAATTATGTAGATGAACCTTAACTGTATAATAGAATCATTCTTAATCCATACTCCTAAATGCTTCCTTTTATTGTGTCCTCATTGCTGAACCAATTCATATGCGGGTACATAGTTTATAGCAATAGTCTTTGTTTTATCTTCATTAATTTTATTTCCAGAAAAAAACTTGAAACTGTCTCAAAATGTTCCACAACACCAAGATGACCTTTTTTGGTTTTATCAGGTACAAAACAATATCATCTGTAAATAAAGCCAACTTTTTTTGATTACCTTACCAATTATATTCTTGAATTTCTGAGTCCCTTATTTTCTTTGCCAATGACACTAAATATAGTGCAAATAACATAGGAGAAAGAGGTCACCCCTGCCTGGTTCCTCTGTTCAGACACAACTTTTCAGATAGAAGCCCTCCCAAGTTTAATTTTTGCCTCTGATCCCTCAGATATCCTCCTAATGAACCTCATTGTTGTATCAGGGAATGCAAAAGCTACCATTGCCCTACTCATAAATTCCCAGCATACTCTTTCAAATGCTTTGTTTAGATTAAGACCCACCAACACCAGCAACATTTTCTTATATTCTACTTCTGTCTGGATTATCATTGTCTGTTAATGTTGTCAAATGTTTGCTTCCCTTCCACAAAACCACATTGGTCCATAGTTATTAATTTTGTCAACACCTTTGCCATTCTTTTAGCTATTAGAGACATAAACACTTTATAATCATGCTTTAGAACCAAAATGGGCCTATATGAAGCTGAGTCTGATGGGTCTTTACCATCATTCGGTATTACAGCCACCACATATTTCTTCCAGGATGTTGGTCCATCCCCTACTTTTTAATACTGTTAAACAAAACCTTCCAAGTCTTTATTACTTTCCTTCCTCATACTATATGTTCCAAACTTCCGCAGGAATACAATCTATTCCTGGAGACTTTCCTGCAGACTGATTATACATCAGCATTTTTTAACTCTTCGCCTCCTATCTTAACTTTTAATCACTGAGCGCCATCTACATCTAACCTTGGCATACTTACGTCTTCCATAAATATTTACATTTCTGCTCTTTCTTGATTTCGACACTTCTCTGCTTTACACAAATTTTCATAACATTTCTGAAATAGCTCTAATACCTCTACAGAGTCTCTGGTTATTTTTCTTGTTATAGGTTCTCTAAGTTTGGCAACAACCTTTTCTACTTTCTTTTGCCTCAGTCAATGCTGAAAGTTTTTGTGCTCTGGAGTTACTAAACAAAAACAGTTGCTTAACAGCAATCTTTCTAAACTCATGCATATTATCCAAGTACTCCATTATTTTCTCTTTAGCACTCTGCAGTTGCACCTCTTCTTGTTCTCAATTAAACTGGGAATTGTTGAAGAATATCAAAGGTGAGATTAACTGTCCAGTCCATAAACTGGATGACTCCATGGGATCTTCTGGAAGTTGGAAGCTGGATGAGATGTTCAGATTTGGCACTTGTCCAAAACCCAGACAGGCTACGAAATGCAGCATTTCTGATCACTCTGGATTTGACCAAGATGTATTCAGGCTAAGCTACACAAGAACCAATGAAGATGGATATCCAGGTTCTGTTACTCATTATAAGCAGTAAAGAAGCAGACATTTTATGCTGGGGGGAGGCAGAGAGGTCATTCTCTCTAGCACGCCACTGGAATTCTCTTCCACCTTTCATCCTTACCACTAACAGTCTCTCTGCCTTCAAAACCTTACTTCACTCATACCTAACTTCACAATGGGAATGCTCTTGTTCTCATCCTACATAGCTTCCCCTTCCTCTCACTCTCCACAAGCTACTATACCTGTAAATAAACTCCTATAGTTTCTATAACTCCTAGCAATAGCAGTAGGAGCTATCACATTGTACAAGAACTGTACTGACTTATAATGAATTTATCTTGCATTGTACCAACTGGTCCTTCTAATGCCACTACACTTCAAGTTATTACTATGTACTTTTCCAATTTCTCCCATATTTTGTTATTTTCTAATTTGTAATCTTGTAACTATCATTGCATTTGTATTTTGTATTAGTATTTAGTATTTTTTGTATTATCCTGGAGCTTTTCTCCCCAGGACTCCGTTAAAAATGGGCTCTTTGTGGCCCAATGGACCATCCTGGCAAACAAACTGCATAAATAAATAAAGCCTGTCTTCATAACTGAGGGACTTTAGTCTGATGATATTTTTATTAGGAATCTCTGGGGGTCTTTGTTTTTATTAAGATAAATACAAAAGGAGGCATTATGTTTTATAATTGGTCTGACAGAGTAAAGTATAGAGGAAAAAATGATTTTTACTTAAATGCGATACATTTACTTATTAATTGGGCTACAAAGAATGATTTCCTAACTATTGTTGCTACATGATAATCAAAAGTTAGGGAGCTGTCTACAGGGGTGTTGAGATCTCTAATGACCGTATCATTCTAGAGTGGGGTGCCTGCTATAATGTAAGCTGTTCTCATGTATTGTTTACCAAAGGTAACAACAATACACTTATTTTCATTTAATTTAAGCCCACTTTCTAATAAATTATAAAGTAACAGGTGCAACTTCAGAAAGCAATAAAGTTGTTAGAGGCATTCCTCAGGGCTCAGTACTGCGACCCCTTCTGTTCAGTATGCACTTTTTGCCTCTCCAGACCACTAACCCTGCCTTATTACGAGCAACAATTGTCCAAGACTGCAGGCTGAATGTTGTCATTCACTCAGCAGCGGATATCTGCAAGAGCTAAGCCACACAGATTGTAGGTTCATAGGGGATTACTAGGCTAACACCTTTAATCTGTCAGTCAGTGTGCTATTTGTCTTACAGCAAAAAAACGTCCAAGTTTAGGCCTTTAAGCTTATCTGGAATACAAGCATGAGGAATAGTATCAGAGGTCTTGGCTAGATCCTGGTAAACTGTTTGAACTGCATGGCTGCAGTGACTTTTTCAAAGAAGTTTACTTGTCCTTTTGACAAAATCATATTGTTGTGCTTCAAGAGCAGTAATTTATTATATATTGAAGCTTATGAAATCAGATATAAATTATTACATTGCATGGCTATGAAAATTAAGCTTTGTAGGCCGATGGATGTATATGTCCTGGGATTTGAGGTGGATCCCCTTTATGAAGCAGCATAATGTAGTCACTTTCTATACATCAGGGACGTACTTTGTGGTTAAGCTCAAGTTGAATAGTTTTGGGAATGGTTCAGAAAAGTCATGTCTGGTGCTGTTGAGTAGGCAGCCAGGTTTATTATTAAGGCCCATAGAGGTGGTATTTAAAAGCTTTGGAAAACGACATGTTTCATAATAATCCATGGGTTTGGGGTTGGGTGGGAGAGGATGGAGGAGAAGAATTTGTGGAACATCAGTAACTGTTTTTAGCAGAGATGTAGCTAGGTGAACTGGCACCCTATGTAATCCACCCCCCATTAGCACCCTCATCTCAGAGTTGCAGAGATAAGGACCACAAAAAATCAACTCTCTATGTAAAGAGCATAATAGCTCTTTATCTGTCTGTTCAGAAGCTACAGCAAAGAGATACACCAGCTTCATGCTATAGTTCCTAAAACAGACACACACACACACACACACACACACACACACACACACACACACACACACACACACACACACACACACACACACACACACACAGACACACACACACACACTCTCACAAATTCTGTAATGAACTATCCAACTTTACTTGGAACATCACCAAACACATTTTCAGCACAGACTGCTAGTTACACAAAGGAATTCTATCCCCACAAAGTACCTTGATCAAGCTGTCCCTCTCTCTCTCTCTCTCTCTCTCTCTTTTGGCTTTCCTGGTTAGGGGTCGCCACAGTGGATCACCTTGTCCGCTCATGATTGGCAGTGGAGTTTTACAGTGTCGAGTTGCCAGCCTGGTGCCCAACCTTCCACAGAAGGCACACACACGCATGTACTCACACCTAGAGCCAATTTTAGCATGTCCAATCCACTTGCAGCATGTCTTTGGGGATGTGGGAGGAAACCGGAGCACTTGGAGGAAACCCACATGACCGCTGCCCTACTAGAGTGAAATATAATGAGAAGATTCAGCACAAACCAGTCTTGTGATCCAGAACCCTAAATTAACTCTACAGCAAGAAAAAAAGCTTCTTCAATAGTTAACAGATCTAAAATTCCTCATATTAAAGACTGCAATAAGAATATCAGAAAGAAACTAATAGCTGATATCAGGATCAGAATTAGTACAGCAAATCACAAACTTAATTAGTTCTCAAGCCAAGAATACATCTAAGTCCTTCAGTTGCATTAGGAAACACCCAGCAAAAGTAACAGGTGCAGATTCAGAAAGTTCTCCAGCAGTGTTCTGAACATATCCAAAATGACACCACCTGCTAAAACCCAGCAGACATAGCAAATTTAGGTTCATAGGTTCATAGGTTGGTACTAGGCTATCAGCCCTAGGACCTATACAAGCCTAGCCATAACAATTCCCTGGCTATTTCTTCCCACACTATTTACTTCCCTGGTCCCCTGTCTAGCAGGGCGACTGACGTGATCCCCGGGGTGAATTTCCTTTCTCCCATCCAATCGTCAAGGTTCCTTTTGAAGAGGGCCAAAGAGGCACTCTGCTTGACATGTATGGGCAATCTTTTCCAGGGTCTGGGGATTCTCTGGGTCAGGAACCTATCCCTCCAGCATGTTTTGTTTATTGTGATGATATAGTAACAAATTTAATGTAAACGTCATCCCTGAAACAGCTATCTTAATTTCACAAATTCCTGAATCCTTTCCACTTCCTAATATCTCAAAGGAATGTTTACTCAAGGTGCTCTCAAAAATCAAAAGTGCAACTCCAATGAGGCATTGATAAATAGTGCCAAACATGCCCTTTTGGAACCTTTCCTTAAATTATTTAACCTGAGGTTAGCTGCAGGATTTGTCCCCAAGGTATGGCAAACTGCAGTGATGATGTCTCTACATAAGGATAGCCATGCTACTGACTCCAGAAACTGTGCACCCATTAGCCTGACAAGCCTGATTTGCATATCATATCTGACCTCATAAACTACAATATCAAAAACCTTATCAGGCAAGACATACATCAATTTGGCTTTGTCAAATGGAGAACCTGCCTACTCAATTTAGTTAACTTCTTTGATTGTGATTACAGTGACTTCTTGACAGTGGTCTTTCTGTTCACAAACCTTATTTGGACCTGGCCAAAACATTTAACACTGTGGCCCATACTGGCAACATGAACAAATTGTCTGAAAGGCAGATCCATACATGGTGAGGTGGATAGTCAGCTGGTGAAAGATAAAACATGCACAGTCAAGGTGGCAGGCACCTTCTCAGAAAGCATGTAGGGTTAGGGTACTAGTGATGAGCCCTAGGGGCTCAGTACTGGGACCCTTCCTTTTTGACATTTACTTATCTGACTTCCAGGCAAAGAATCAGGGCTCTTAACTAAATCTGAAGATGACTGCAAACTGAACATTATTTCTGAATCTCCTTCTGATACCAGACATTACATCATGAACTAACTCTCATAAACATGTTATTTACAGACAAAGGAGTAAAACTGAATGGGAAAAATATAGTGTTGCACCTTTGGTAAGCTATTCCAAAATAATAATATAGTCAGGGATCTTGAAGCCTAAGTTGATAATTCCCCTTTTTATGATCACCATGCATCAGCAGTAGTTAAAAATCTGATTATTTAGCAGAACTACTGTCTAAAGACGTACCGTCCTGGCCAAAAGAAGTTAATCATCTCTCTTTATGCAACCCTAATTAGACCAGTTTTTTTTAAAACACACCTTTATTGAATTATGACTTGTGACATAGGCAATTTTACATTTATACAAAAGTAATCAAACTGTATTAACAAATTAATATTAACAAACATTATACCTTACATATATTGCTATATATCATATAAGCTAAGCAACATTGCATACATTATTCAATTCCTGCCCCTTTTTTTTAAACAAAAAACATGTTTATTAAACCATCACTTATGACATAAACAATCATACATTTATATAAATGAAAACAAACTACACCAATACAATCCTAGTTTCAAGCATGTTACATCATAAACCATACTGACAGTTTCAAACATTATACATCACTTATACTCTACCCAATCGTTTTCAGTCAAATATTACATAGCTCATTTAAGTCCTGCCTTCTTTTAAACCTCATTGCTCCCCTGTATGTATTGTTCCCACAATTCCCATTTTTTTCTATATAGTTTGCTCCGACCTTTTTCTACAGATCTCAATTCCAGTTGTTTTATCTCTGTTACTATATTCACTACTTCTAATATAGTTGGTTTAGATTTTGATTTTGATTTTCTAGTAATTGCTTTTTTGGCAGCTAACATAATTAGGCACAGCAAGGCCTTACCCTGTCTAGGCAATTCTGATTCTGTATCATAGCTCAGAAAAATCATCTCCCTTGTCACACCAATCCATCCACCCAGCATCTCTGACTGTGCATCCTGCAGAAAATCAAAGTCTGCCAACCCACCGAACTTAGGATCATAGGAAGTTACTAGGTTATTGGCCCTGAGGCCCTTATAAGCCTAGCCAGGAGTTTAGCTCATGTATAGCCAAATCAGCACCTGATGCCCCCTGTCCAGCAGGGACACGGGTGGAATCCCAGGGATGTATTTTCTATTTTCCATCCAGTTATCCAGGTTGCACTTAAAAAGGGGTAAAGAGGTACTCTGCTTGACATGGAGAGGGAGTCTATTCCACAGATAGGGAAGCCTCTGGGACACAGATCTGTCCCACCAAGTCCTATTGATATCACAGACCAGGTTGAGGTTGCGTGTGTGGGTTACTCGAGTGGAGCTTGACTTGCAGATTTGCAGCAGTCCCATCAAGGTGGGGTCCAAGATTGCCTTATATGCCAGACAGATGTCACATCTGAGGAGTCTGTATGAAACAGAGTAGAGGGATAGGGCTTTTAGCCTATCTGTGTACGGAAGATTTTTGAGGCCCTGGATTCTCTTGGTGAGGAACTCTGTGGTCTCTCCAGCTGCTGCATGTGCTTTGCAAGGTACATGCCGAATGGGGCATTGTACTCAATAATGGGTCTTATAAGGGAAGAAAGCAGGGATGTTATGACCTCCTTGTCCCTGGATGAGATACCCTTACTTATGAGGTGGGCCATGTAGAAAGCTTTCCATATAATGGAAGCAACGTGGTGGTCAAAAGTCAGGTTCCCTCACAACTGACTGCGTGCTTAGGACATTGTTATTAATATGATAGTTTGTGGGGACATCACTTTCCTCAAAGGGGATGATGATGCATTTTTTTTGTATTCAGCTTGAGGCCATGTTTCTGGCACCAGTCATTTGATTTGGGTGAGACCCTCTTAGAGGATATTCATGTCACTAGGGGAATTAATGACAGCGCCCAGCTTGCTGATGTCTGCAAACTTGGTCAGCCATAGCCCACTGGTTTTGGCCTGCAACTCAGAAAGGTATATCTCAAATAACAGAGGCCCCAAGACCGAACCCTGGGGTACACCACTCGATAAGCGTCTACTGCTTGAGATGTCTTCCCCTATTTTGACCAGGTGGGTTCTATCAGTGAAATTTTTGTTTGAATCTGTCAGCTAGCAAGTTTGCTATATCCGCGGGATTTGTATATGTGATGTTCTTGACCACCAGTTCTGAACAGATCTGGGTGCTACCTTTGAGATTATTGACATATGTAAAGAAGGCGTTATGATTGTCTGTAGGAGATGTGGCCAATTTGGACTCAAAGTTTGCTTTGGAGGATTTCACTAGTGCTCTTATTTGCTTGTTTAGGCTAAGGAGACATTCCTTCCAATTGGGCACCTGCTCCTTCCTGGTCCTGGACAGCATTTTTTTCTTTTGTTATAGAGTTTATTTATTGCAGATGTCCACCAGACAGGTTTACTCTTCCTTGTGGAGGGTGATTTAGTCCTGTCAGGTATTCCAGATTCCGTGTATCTATATAAATGTTCGTATAGTAATTTGGTATAGTTTTGGTTACTGGTGCTAGTTCCTAGAGAGGGGGAGGGGGCTCTGAAGCTGTTTATACCATCCCACAGGAGGCTGTAAGCTTCAGAGAAGTTTTTTTGTTGGACTCTAGCTAGAGGGGGGTCGGGGAGATGGTGACTTTGAATGTGACCACTTGATGGTCGGATCATACAAGGGAGGATGATACTGCAGGGATGCTGCAGTGGTTACTCATGTTGGTTAATACTAAGTCCAACATATTATCTTGTGGGGGTATCGACTAGTTGTTCCAAAACATTTGCATTGACAAAATTGAGGAATCTATGGACATTTGTCTTCTAGCATGAGTAGCTCTTCCAATCTATGTTTGGGTAGTTAATATCACCCAGGATTAGGGTAAAGGGTTGAATCTTGATCGATTCAAAGAGGTCTAGACAGGCAATTTGGGCATCTTGAGTCAGATTTGGGGGCCAATAGCTAGCTATGATTTGTATAGGGGTCTTGTCAATGGTTAACTGCACCTGGAGTGTCTCCTGTGCATCATACGTTTGACCAGCCTGGAGGTGTGTATGTCTTTAATATATATTGAAACTCCACCTCCTTTGGCTTTACTACCCACTGTTTGTAGTCTGAACGTATGATAGGATGAGTAACCAGGTATGGCTGGGGTGCTCTCTGCAACTTTGAACCAGGTTTATTTGACTGCGCAGATGTCAGCATTTTCCAGGGTTAAGAATGCTTGCAACAAGTGCAGTTTCATGTTTAGACTCCTAACATTTAGCAGCATGACCTTCAATTTGGGTTTTGTTGATATTTTTATGTTGGTAGTTTTAACCTCATCACTTTTTCTAAAAAAAAGGCACTATGATGGAGGCAAGTGCCTTTGTCAGAAGCCTGAAGCCCAAGTGAGACAGATGCAGGCCATCTCTGGCAAAGCATCGTGGTCTGTCAATCATATCTTCCCAGGCTGTCAGGTACTGGATCCCCCTGGAATGACACCAGAAACTAAGCCAATTGTTAAAGTCAATCATTTTCTGTTTGTATTGAGGCATCATTCTGGGTGATGGTAGAATGCTGCTTAAGGCTAGAGACATACCTGCCTGGGACATATATTCAGCGAGTTCAATCATGTTTCTCTTCATATGGTCCAGGGAAGTATGTCTCAATTCATTCACACCAACATGGACTATGACAGAGTCATAACAGTAACTGTTGTTGAGAGACTTGAGTGCATGCATGATATGGTGAATTCTGGCCCCTGACACACAACTAACTGTGACTTTCTCCTTATCCAGCCTGGTGAGTGGCACATCTGTGTGTCTCACAATGGAGTCTCCTGTGACTAATATGTTGGGTTTATGGTTAAGTCTTAGAGGTTATGAGACACAGGTGTGTGAACTATGCATGGTATGTGGTGTGGAGAGCTGTGGAGATTTTGCGTGTTTTTACCTTGGAGGTTTTTGCCTCAGATGTCTCCTTTGTTTGGGTATGTTTTTGTTGAGGACCTCCACATATGTTCCCAAGTACCTCTTTCTTCCCCATCACACCTCCAACATTTGCTGTCTACCTGAGTAAAAATTCTCTGGAGTCTACTTGGGGTATAAAAATATCTATGTAAACATTTCCAAGCAAAAGTCCTAAATCATCTAGATTTTGTTGCATATTTGGGAGACATATATATATCCTCCCATTGTTTATTTGTGAATTGCTTATCCAAGTTCTCTTCCCAATCCTTTCTAACCTCCTCTGATTGATTCTTATAGTTATCATGGAATATTTTATATGCTCTAATAATTATTCCTTTTTTAATGGCAGCTTCTGTTCTACATTCTATTAAAAACTCTACCAGTGCTGGTCTTACATTTAGGACCACCTATTTCTTTCTCTTTGTCTATGCTCTGATATCAGTCCTTGATAGGGAGGGCAATCTTCAACCTGCAGTCCAAATAAATTCTTGGCCTCTTCCTCATTCTATTACCTTTCCTTCTTTAGCTATTTGCTCCCAATATCTTGGTTCCTTTACCAGTTTTCTCCAATAAATTCCAGCCCTTTCTTACCTATTGTCTGTATTCATAATTGCAGTCATCCCTATTGGCAGAATCTCCTTTCTCCATTCCCATGTTGGCTTAGTTCTTATAATACTTTCTGCTTCTTTATGGATATACTATTCTGTATGATTATTGTCATTCTCCTTAAAGGTCTGGAACTAAAATCCCAGCCTCTCTTTGTTTCTTGACCTTTCCCCTGTTTCAACATCACCCCTTTCCATTTTGAATTATAATTTTCTGCTTGTGCTATGTGTAGCAGTCTTGACTGTATAGCTCTGAAATACCCCTTCAGATTAAGCTAATTAGACCAGTTGTTGAGTAATGTCCTCTTTGGGATGTACTTTCTAGACATATTTATCAATTTTAATGGCCCCAGAGGTTCCTAACCAAGAGCATTGTTAGTCTAAAGCTGATGTGCTATGAGGAAAGGCTTGTAACACTATGTCTTTACTACATTTCTTATAGGATTTGCAATGTCATCTAGGCCTTCTGTTCTGCTCCACTATGGACCTCATCCTCCTTGATCTGCTGTATGTTTCCAAGTCAAATAACTTCACTACTACTAGAACTAGGAACTTAAATTAAAGTGCCCTAGAAAGACAAATGTATTATCCAAGATGGATCCCAACTCTGGAACCAACGTCCTCTGCAAGTAAAATAAAATGACCCCCTAACATCCTTCATATTAAATCTGGATGATCGGATGGGTCCTCACAAATTTACTCTTTTACTTACCTGCTATGCCTTGCTTAATAAGTTGGGGGATACAACATAAGTATGGGTATTGGCATGGTGTAAATGGTCTTGAGTCTCAATTTCCTTCTATTTTCTATGATCCTATAATCCTATGAACAGCAGTGAAGATTGATTTGGGATAACTGCACATAGACTAACAGGAAGATGCCTAAGAATCTTTTTTAGAGAACATTTGCTGAAGACTACTTAGAACCTTTGGAGGCTGTGTAACCAGAAATGTAAGCATTTGATTTGTTTCAGATATCTCCTACTATAGATCTATAGTTGTTTTCATTTTACCTTTAGGTTCCACTGTGAATAAAGTGCACTTAACTTGAATCACTGTCTCCACTACATGCTAAATTGCCCTAAGGTACTCATTTTTGATGGCTGCCAAAACACCGACAACGAAATAACCAACACGAAAAAAAATGACAAAAAAAGAAAGTTCAAAAACACAAAACTTCACATGCCTGACAAACAAAAATCCTGACAATCAACAAAACAAATACCTTTCCCGAAAAACACACACACAACACAAGCACACCAAAAACCTTACAAACCTACACTAAATCTTATATACACAACTATCTATGCACTAGCCTTCAACCCAAACCCTAACCCTAAGGTCCATCACTATCGCACACTTACCTTACCCGCACCCTAATCCTAACTCACTTAATCTGCCCCTAACCCTCAAGTCCGTCACCATCGCACACTTACCTTACCCGCACCCTAACCATAACTCACTTAACCTGCCCCTAAACCTAAAGTCCGTCACTATCGCACACTTACCTGACCCGCACTCTACCCTAACATCCGTCACTAACACACACTTACCTCACCCACATCCTGACCCTAATGTCCATCCCCATTGCACACTTATCTTAACATGTCGGTGTTCTCAGCATCAGGATTTTCAACTGTCGGTCTTCTCCATTGTTGATCTTCCAGTGTCTGTGGTCTCATCGTTGGCGTAGTGCACTCTTGGCGTTTTCAGGTAGATCTATATATATATATATATATATATATATATATATATATATATATATATTGTTGTAAAACAGGGAGGTAAAGAAAAAAAGTGACAATGTCCCACTGTAGGACTTCAGAGTTCATAGTGATGTATCATATCTAGCAAAATAATTCTAATAGATGAAGTCACAGCAAACAGCATTGTGCTATATTTTATTCCATCGAGGATGGCTAAGAATAGATCTGTCCAGTTTATTTAATATGCTGAACAGTGGCAACATTAGTGCCATCCAGTATTTGCATCATCGCAGTGGTTAGAGCTTTGCTTTTTCTCATTGAAAACCATCTGTTGGCATTACAAATCTGCCACTAGAAAGGTGTGCAGGCTTGGTACATCTTATTCTGGTTGGGAAACGTAATCTTTGACATTTCCTTTCAAACAACAGCTTTCAACAAAATAGAATTGTTTTAGAACCTGTTCTTTACTCATATTACATAATGTGCAAGATGACATTTGTACAGATATACTGATTTCCTGTTACAATGAGCTATTGTTAAACTTTCTGTAAACATTGGTATTTGACATTCCTCATCAGTCTGAACACATTATTCAGACTACTGCCTATTGGCAAAGTATTTACATATTTGCCAGTTCTGAGATTAATATGTTTGAGGAACTAATGAAACTGTGCACATTGTCAATATTTTGCATTGCACTTTCCAAGAAGTGCACTTAAATTTTATACATGTCTATGGTAAAAAGAGGGTTCACAATTCTCTGCATAACTCAAAATGCTGAATGAAATAGTTCCCAAAAGAAACAAGTGAATTTATTTGCTATTTGCTTCTTTATTACCCATTTATGTGCCTTGATCCAGGGCATCTTTTTCATTCATGATCTTGGCTAGTAAACCAATACAGATATAATACTAAACAAACTAATGATCAGCAAGAAAATACTGATGATATGACTTGCCATACTCTGGTACACTAGTGAACAATTGTTAAATTAATTAAATGCAAATCTAAATTAAAGCAGTTCTAACTGTAATCAAAACTCAGTGATCATAAATATAAATGAAATGGTATAGACAGGTTTAACATGCAATAATTCTTAAATAAGAAGCTGTCAAGGTACAACTTAGTCTTAGCAAAATCATTCATTTCCTTTATTCACAGAACAAGATTCATGCATTAATACTAGGCTAACTGCCCTTGCGATCCATTTTAAGCCTAGACAATTATCCCTTGTGAGACTCAAACCCTGCACCTTGTGTTTGTAAGGCAAACACCTCAACCATTAGGCCACCCTCCCAACCTAAAGAGGAAACGTCCCTGTGCTTAATAAACTGCATTAGTGGTTACAATCTCTGTAGTTACATTCCTGTTGTGAACCTGTCTCATGTTTATAGTAATTTTCATTTTGAGAATAGCACTATGAAAGGAGAGCTCTGAATGTTCAGGGTGGTATTTTGGCAAATGAGATGTTTTATTCTTCGTATCACTTTAATTGTATATTATCCTTTTAAAGTAGCAGAGGCCTACCTTCTGTGTCTGTAGTCCTCACACATCAGGTGAAAATGTTTAAAAATAAGTGAATTCAGTATGGAATAGAACTGTTTTTTATTAACTGCATAACAGAATGTAGCCTCCTGATACCAGACTAAGATCAGCATATCTAAGAGAATAGTTTGCAATTATGTATACTAGTCCAGTTGATAACATGTTTTACATGAACTGTTGAATCTTGCAGTACTAAGTTTATCTGGGATGTATATATGGATCTTAATACCTTGAACTAGCATTTCATCTTTGTGAGACTTCACATCAACAGTGTGACTTAGCCATTTTTTGTCTTGCATTAAGTCAGATAGACAAACAGGGAGACAAATAACATGTACAGCATAGCAACTTGGCTATGCTTCTTGATGTGTGTGTGTGTGTGTGTGTGTGTGTGTGTGTGTCTGTGTGTGTGTGTGTGTGTGTGTGTGTGTGTGTGTGTGTGTGTGTGTGCATATAGATTTATTTATGTGTGTGTGTGTAGTCTATTACATTATTTAAAGTGTGGTGGTCATTGACCATTGACTCAGGTGCTGACACTACTGTCCAGATTATTGCCTGGAGCAGTATGACACTGAAGATAGATTCAACATCTTTTACATATGAAAAGTAACTGCTAAATAATTATAGCTTACCTTAAGATTCTACAAGCATAAATTACACTTAGTTGGGGGTATGGGGTGTTATTCTCTAGCCCAACGGAGGGTTTTTTTCTACTCAGATAGTTTTTGATGTCAAAAAATTGACAAAAAGAATTTGGTGAACCCTGTTTTGTCAGACCTGATTTTAGTAATTTGTGAGAAGTAGGTGTTCAAACAAACTGAATAAAAATGCTGCATTTTAAGGTTTTGAATGCACAGTATTTTTTGCATTAATTGTAAATATGAAATTAACCACAGTGAGATGGAGGAAAATGATAGCAGTTAAACAAAAATGTCTTGTGTGGTGAATTTAATTGTATGACCTAAACATAACATACAATAATCACAAATCCACTAAGATATACATTACATACATACATACATAAATGCATAGTGAAAGTTTTTAATTTTAATTTTAAATTTAAATGTGTTTTATTGCAGTTTAAAGTTCTGTAATTGTCTACATGACACAGCATATATGTTAAGTTCCTTATGGTACACCAGGGTCAAGCAGAGACAGAATAAAGAGGAAATGGTTTGCATGTCACACACTGAAGTCAGTGGCTGCAACACAGAACAACAAAAGGGATTCCGGTCAATAGTTCTTCAAAAAATAGTCAAGCAACAAAGAAACTAGAAGAGGAAATGGCAACATTGATAAAAAAATATGCTTCACTGGAACATCCAGAAAACTCCGTTAAACACTAAGTACTACAAAGTCTTCCCGGTAAAGTTTAATGGAGAATGAAAATATACAGTTAAAAAAAACAAAAAAAAAAAAACAAAAGCAGAGGGAAAATATTCTGAGAGAGGATTTACCCTGTAAAGGTGCTGGCTGTAAAGCAAAACTTAAAAGATGAAGCTGCAGATATTCCATACTGGAAATCACTAGGGAGAAATATATATACAGATTCCACAAAATAAAGCAAATGAGCTATGCTTAAAGCAAAACTGCATGGTGCCAAATGTGTCACAATGCTGTTACCAAATGTGTAAAATAAGAGAAACATGACATAATTGTTTATCTTTATTAGAAATTGTCAGTTATGTATAGCTCACTTATAGTCTTCTTTTATTAGGAACTGTCAGTAGGTGTAATTGAGTCTTGTTCAAGGCAAGATCATTTGTTTATCTAACAAATGCTATATGATTGTGTTAGCCTACAGTAAGAGATTGTTAAACTAAGATTTGGAGAGACGTTGATTAACAGATACTGAGGAGAGGAGAGGTACAAGGATAGACCCTTGATTAACATATTTAAGTGGGGTGAGGTTTAAATACATAATGCTTAGATATTCTTAGTTACTATTGTGAATTATGCCTGCATATAGTCTTTAGTGTTACCTTTGTGACCTGAAACATGGCTAGAAAAGGCCAGCATGCTTTACTCTAATCAATAAATATTATAACTGGGATGTTGTGCTAACAATGCTGCCTGTAAGAGGAGGTCTGAAATTATTAAATTATTATTAAGCACATTGAGAAAATTCAAGAGTTTTTATGTAGATTTGAGGAAACACCCTAACTTGTAACAGGGTGTGAGACTAACAAGACAAGGAACTCCTTCTGTTCAGAGCATGTACTAGAGGTGATTGAAAGCCCCTGAGGTAAAAAAAAAGATACTATGAAAAGAAAATGTATAATGGAGTTTAAAAACTTTTCACGTACTTTTTGGCCTTACATTGTTCCACAAACATTAATCCCATCACCACTGAGTCATTTGTCCCACAGTTTCTTGTGTTCAAGCACAAGGGAAAAGGAGGCAAGAGCTGGGAACTCTGATGACTCAAATAATTTTTTATCAAGTTTCATGTTTCAAGTGAGCTTATTTTGCAGGAGGATGGCCTGCTTAGTGTTGTCTGCAGCAACTCCTAATGACACTTGTGTATATAGAATACTTGACTTATAAAGATTTTTGTTTTTATTTATTATATTATTTATTTAGATTTTGCTAATCAAAGTACAGTACTGATCCATTTTCACTACCTTCAGGATCAGCTGGTGGAAATACAACCAAAGAAATAAACTTTAATCAATATCAGTGCAACAGTTATAATGTACGAGCAGTCATGCAGATAGTATGGTATACAACATCAGTGAACACAACCATAAATAGACACACTACAATAATTAATTTAGCAAAATAACTAAGAAAAATATCTTCACATTGTCATAACATCATATAGTATCATATTGCCATGGAAAGAATAACATATAATGAACAAAGTCTTTACAATATATACAGTTACTGGTCATGGAAAATGAAGGACAGTAAGGTGTGAGTTAAATAAGGGGAAGATTGAAAGCATGAAGACAGAAAAAAGAGATAAAGTAAAAAAGAAAAGTGGTGAAGGGGAGAAGGGAGGAAGTGTGTGGAGGGTGCTTTCACAGAGGCTATCACCTTCTCACATTCGGAAGACCTGGACTGTATTATAGGAGTTTGGGAATGCATCTATTGGCAAGCCATGGTATGTGCATCTGGTGAAGCACTATGGCCTCAGAGGCCCATCAAAAAGGGTCCCCGAGTGAGTTCAGCTAACCTTGAGAGACAAATTGCAGGAGATGTTGGGTCTTGGGGTAATGTAGGAATCCAATAGCATATTTTTGTTTTAACTTGTTTCATAACAAAATCTAACCTAATAAATAAATAAATATGTTTTGCTTTTAATACACAGTAATAGCATATATTACTGATACCTAATATAAATAATCTTATGTCTAGGAATTTAGTGATGGTGGGGAACTGGGGCAGTGGGTAAGGGGATCAGGTGTTGGAGCCTCTCTAAAACAGTCAAAATCAGGCCCCACAATTGCTAACATCATCCCTGTCAGTCAGGTTGCCATTATCCATCTTTACTAGCATGTAGTCTGTGAATATCCATTTAGCTGTCATTGTGCTCCTAACTGACCAGAGTACATATTGGTTGAGAGAGAGCATGACTTTTTTTTTTTTGGTAATTAGTTGTGAGATAAATGTATATTTTTTCAGATATTTTACTGAATGTGGGAAGTATTGGATGTGTTTAAAGTTAGAAGAGGAGTTAGGGTGTATGGGATAAGGGCTTTTTTCCATATGGAGTAGAGATATCTTGGCAGTGAGATGTCGTAGATGTGATAAACAGACTGTGTAAATTATATCCTCTGTAAAGGTAAATGAACCAAGGGTGAAACACATCTGTACCTAGAAAGGCATCTGGGCATAATTTATCTAATTTTTGTAATGTTTCCATAGAATTTGTTGAAATTACAAGGGTAGAGTGAAGGGTGGAGTGCAGTAACATAGCTAGGCCAAGGCAAGTGGGACACGTGCCCCAGGTGCAAAGTGCTGGTGGGTGATCAGCTGATCTAGATCTTTATTTAGTGCAATATCAGCTCTTAAAAGCCGGTACTGCATTTGTAGTCAATCCAGAGTGCTATAGCACTCTGTGTGTTGTCTAAACTGTAGCAAACTGCTTGCTATATACCAGCATTCAATTTGCTACTGTTTAAAAAAATATATTTTTGTTTTAATTAAAACCTGAGCACTGTAGTGTTCCATGCAGGCATGGTATAAACTGTAGTAACTGCTTGCTATGCTTGTAGTAAGCAGTTTGCTACAGTTTAAAAAGGATATATTTTTAAACTGAAACATAAGTAGCACTCTGTCCAGGCAGGGTATAATCTGTAGCAACTGTTTGCTACACTTATAGCAAACAGTTTGCTACAGTTTAAAAGAAGAAAAAAAAACTTTTTTTTAATTAAACATGTTGAAGTAAGATTGAAGCAATGGATAGAAATGGGACCTGAATGGCTGAGGCAGGGGTGTGTCATTTTTTTTTTGTTCTTCAGTGGAAGAGCTTGGGGGACATAGAGCTAACTGTAGTAAGCTGATTGCTTAGAATGTATATGGTTTATTACAGTGAAATGCTTTGTTTTGTTGCTGTTTACTTGAAGGGCTGAGGGAGTGGGACGCTGGTTCATAATACCAACCCAGTGCACTGGTTGAATGAGCTATGCTTCTAGTGGAGTGTGTTTTTTGTAATGATTGTGGTAAGTATTACAGAGATGTGAGTTACATGAATAGGAGAATTATTTTACTAAGTTCTAGGGGAAGAGGTATTATTTGGAGGTAGGTGGGTGAGTTTATGTTGCCTTTTTCTTTTTTTTTTTTGCATTCTAGGAGGTTATTAACATGGTTCCAAAACTCTTTTGGTTTGCTAAGGAGGGAAGACTGTTATTGTATGGAATGGTTTTATTTTTGCCATTGTATAGCTTTATATGCTAGGTTATGGAGCTTCATTATTT
The DNA here is from genome assembly GCF_019279795.1 of Protopterus annectens. Classification (NCBI taxonomy): domain Eukaryota; kingdom Metazoa; phylum Chordata; order Ceratodontiformes; family Protopteridae; genus Protopterus; species Protopterus annectens. Next base: position 143,886,604 of record NC_056742.1, on the reverse strand, counting down.
TGAGAGGAGTTCTGCATGTTATTTTTTTCTAAATGCAATGAGCTAACTATTTAACTTTGAGGAGACACTGTAGCTCATAGGGGGATTAAGTATTTGTTATTGAGGATATTTTGATTTTTTTTTTTTGCTTTTTATAGAATTTAAAATTGCAGAATAGTGCTAAAATTGAGACAGAAAGGGTAATTATGAAGTCTGGAGATGTTTTGCTCAGACCTAAGTTTAAATTTAATGAGCTGAAGTATTATGTGTAGTTAGATAGATAAGGGAAAATTATATGGGGCAAGAATAGCTAAATTATGTATGTGATTAGGTATATTTGTTGTTATCGGATGTAGTAAAGAATGGTTATTTGTCCTTAGGTTTTGTCTAGTTGGTCTTTTGATTAACAGAGTAAGCACTTTTCTGCTAGAAGTTATAGTTTGTGTTGTATTTTCCTAGTATATCTGGGTTAAAGTCTCTTGGGGATAATAATGTTATGGAAGTGGTGGCAGCTGCAAGTATTTGTAATATTATAATATTAGGGCTTGCAGGTCTTGAAATTTCTCTGCATTGCAGTAGGGGAGGTAAGCTATAGCTATGCAGATAGAGAGTTGGGGAGTCAAATGATATATATTTTTGTAATAAGCCAGCTGTGATCTGTTGAATTAATGTTAATAGACTGACTAATTGTGGTAGTAGGTGTAGTTGTTTTATACTGCAGCATTGTACTGCCTCCAGAAAGTTTATTAAGCTTGAAGTTGCAGATATATTTGTAGTTAGGAAAGAATGTTGTAAGCCAAGCAGCCCTCTTTCATCCAAGATTCAATGATTCTGGTTATGTTGAGTGAATTTTAAACAGCATTGAGGTTTGGTTTTGACAGATGGTGGTACGGATTAAATGGGTTAGAATAACGGCTTTGTAAGTTGGTAATGTGGTGAAGTCATATTTGCTTTTGGTAGGTATTCATGCAGTAAGAGTAGAGAGTAGGTGATTGTGAGGTGCACAATAGTGAGCGCTACTTTTTGGTCAGCTGTAAGACATCATATAGGTTTGCTGGATTGCTTGGAAAATGTAGCCATGTTATGTTTATAGTGATCAGTATTATGTGTTATGTCATAGCAATGTCGATACTATGGAGGTCCGTTGGTGACTTATGTACTCAGACTTATGTGGAGAGTGCTGTGGTTGTGTAAAGATTTGCAAAAGGAAATAGTCACTCTAACTGATAATGGTGAAAGGGTATTTTAGGTTGTTCAAACAGTATATGTCAAACTTTAATGAGGAGTGGCAACATGTTTGTAGGGGTAAGTGTGGCAGGGTAGCTGGGGAAAAGAAATGGAAATAGAATGAAGGGAAATACAGTTCTGCATCAGTAGGAGATAACTAACCTGAGCACGTGCAGTACTGAGTAGCTCGGGCTGTGCAATGTGAGAGGTAAAGTGGAACCTATTTCAGAATAAAATTATTGATCAAAGTAGATATGCACATCAAACCATAAATTACTGAACCCTTCAGTTCTAGGTTTGTGTGCAGAACTAAGTGAAAGTTGAGCTAGTACAGGCAGATTGCACAGTTATTTGGGATGTGAAAAGTAACAGCAATTGTAAGCATGAAATGGAGCAATGCAGTTTAATTGACTGGGTACAATACTGCTAACATCTTACAATGAGACTTCCTAAAGTTTCTGTTCTTTCATATTTGCCACAGTTCATCTACCACTTTTGAAAATTTACTTGGTTGATTACTGTCAGTTTGAAGCCATACTCAGGCTTCTGAATTAAACAACTTTACTCTCTCTCAGGGTTACTTTTCTCCATATATATATATATATATATATATATATATATATATATACTTAGAAAAATCCAAAGGACTTGCAGGCATAATGTGTCACATTTTGCAGAGACTAGAACATACTCAGGTTGGCAGTACTATTAGAAATGAAGGCAGATATTTTTTACAGTAAGTATGGAAGAACGTTTGGGTGACTACCAAGTCTATAAATATTTCCAGTGTGGTCTTTACTCTGAAAAACAAAATTCTATAGATTTATCCCCATACTGTATGTATCATTCTGGATGGTTTCATCGGCTTTAGTGGTAAACTTCTGTTCTGCTGCTAGTTATCTGCACATCACCATGATATGCAGTATTGCTCAAGTGAACTACATTTTGCTGGCCTTGCCTGGGCTGTGCACTCACTCTTCACCAAAGTTGTCCAGACATGTTGTTGTGTCTTTCGGCTTTTCGTCAGGGGTCGCCACAGCAGAACTCCGGTCCGCTAATGATTGGTAGTTGATTTTTACGTGCCGAGTTACCAGCCCTGATGCACAACCTTTAATGAAGGTATGCCCATTCACGCATGTCTCCACAAAGAAGACGCTCTAGCTGAGAATCGAACCGGACAGCATCTTACTGTGAGACGACAACACTACAACGCTACCGCAGCACCACATATGATCCAATTTTTATAGGGTGTCAAGCACTGTCTGCACTAACACCTATTTTTGGCTGTGCTCACTATTGCACTTGCTCAGTTTTGGGGCACATCAAATGCATCATTATAACCCATGGCTCTAGAAGGTGAGTGGCATCAACTATGACACATAAGGTGGTATATTACTTGGCACACATACATCACCATCTATACTGTATTTACTTGCTTCCATTTTTTGTACTTCCCTTATTGTGCCTCCAATTCACTCTTGCTGTTCTGTCCTATGCACCATCATCTGTTTGCATCTCCTAGTAGTTTTCCTGCAAGTCCTTATAAGGCAAGATGCTTGAGTGTACCTGCCTGTACACCTTTTACTTGTTTTGAAGTTCCTTGGACATCGTTTGTCCAAGTATGGAGTATGAGCATTTCAGGATCACACTGATCAAAAGAAAGAGTGGAATGGAAAAATAGACTTTAAAGTACATTTTGTTGTTTTTCCAAGTCAGTGTGCTATTGAAATTAGTATAAATAATTAGATGTGTGTGGGGGGCATGAGGTGCAGATGAGCTTGCTCACCTGTAAAATAAATGTTAATATTTTAAATGGACTGTTTCACTCATTATTGTTATAAGAATGTGTTTCTTCAAGATAATACTACCATGCATTCGACATTAGCATTATTACTTCCAGGATACATAATGAAAGTTCTTCTAACTATGTAGGCTGTGTCATATTCCCTTGTATGATACCCATCTGGCTTCATCTCTTGTGTAAATGCTTAACACACTTCACTCATTTGTCATATGAATGCATCTCATGGATTCCCACTGTATCTAACATAGGCTGTCATATGTTGGCATTTGCAATGCACAGAAGCTAACTGCTTATGGACTGATACTTTTTCTGTTAAAAAGTTTCATACCCTCCCACGTTCTGTGTCTGGCAGCATGAGGACTATATCCAATATCATGATGTAGGTGACTATGAGATGCTTACACCCTGTAGTTTATTGAGATGTTCTTGTTTGACAGAATAAGAAAAGCTCTGGAGACTTTGATTTCTTGTGTTTAACACTTCATTTTTTTCTTTATTTTTGTACACTTTTGGGTTCTCCCCATCTGACTGTCTAGCCTGTCACACTGACATATACATCTGTTTGTTTACCTGTCTCATTTGGGTGTATCCACTGCCAGTAGTGATATTACTCAAATGGTGCTGAGCCATCATCCTGAATTAAGTTTCTGTGGACTACCCTCACTTTTTGTGGTAGGCAGCATGTGGGTGGCATGCTGTTGAGCAAGAAGTAGGAATGTGTTCTCCTCCAATAACATCCTGATAAGCTTTCTGTGTTCCTCCAACAGCATACACCTCAGGAGTTGGCAGCTGCTGCTAGGTGTGACTCCCAAAGTAGGATCTCCTCAACCCCCCCCCCCAATGAATGATAGCAGGCTTTTGGATATCTCCTAGTGGTCTATTGATGCCTGAGCCACTGTTTGAGCCCAGGTCACCAGTAGAGCAATATTTTGCAGGTGTGGTATAAAGTAGCTGTATGATTCCAGTGATTCAGGACATTTTGGTTCATTAGGCTGACATGAATCTACTTTGCAAAAATTCTATAACTGCACCATATTCTGTATTATATTCCAGGCAATGGCACCTATTCTGTAGTAATAAGTATTATATAATGTGAAGTTATAAAGATTCAAAAGCCTGATGTTGATCAGCAACAGGAATATGCATGCCTGTTATAAAGCATAATAAGTCCAGCAGAACACAGCTAGTCAGAACAAAAATTGTGGATGGGAAGTGGAAAAACATAGGAAACAAAAACTTTTAATATTAAGTGCTTTCTTCCATAGTTAGAAAGGACTTCATCAGAATCCATCCATCCACAACCCCTTTTTCCCATTTTTGCACATGGAGTTGGGGGTGTTACTTCAACAATGGCAATCATCCAAAGCCAAGGTTTGCACTGCCGCATGGCTAGCCCTTCTGTTTTAGTTCTCCCACAAAACAAACTCACACCTATGGCCAATTTAGAGTGTCCATTCCACCTTATACATGTCTTTGGAATGTTGGAGGAAAATGAAGCACCTGGAGGAAACCAACTTGGATACATGGAGGACATGCAGATACCACACAGCTAAGAATCAAACAAGGGATCCTCTTGCGGTGAGGAGACAGCACTATCCGGTGTGCCACTGTACTGCCAAATTAGAAAGAACTTCATCAGAATGTCAGACAAAAAAAATGTACTTAAAACATCAGATGACTTTGGTTAACCAATAAACCAAAGGCAAAATGTGCATCATTATACCTTATTATATTTATCACATACAACACAATTAATGGATAAAATTCATTTAAGCCAAGTTCATTGTTAGCTTCAAGAAATAACTGCCAACGTAATTTTCTATTCAGTAAATAATTTCTCATATCCCACCACATTCAGATGCTAACACTTTCTTCAAAATAAAAAAATTATGAACTTATTAAAATTAGGGCAGGTGCTCATTGCTTAGCCAAGGCATTAATATTATCCTTATGTTTCATACCATACAGAAGTTGATAAATTCTATTTTTTAACTTATTTATAGCTTTGCCCATGTGAAAACTTGGTAAGAGGTACAAAAGGCTAAATAAACTACTCCAGTAGTGTTACAGTCAAAATATGATCTAGCATTTAAAACTTTTTTACCCATTATAATAAACATAACTACACTGTTTACATCTCCCACAACAAAACATACCAAGAGGTCTACCTACATTAGTTATATATTACTACCATTTACAAGTTTTTGTTTAATATTCCCACCCTTTCTAAAATAGAAATTTGGTTTTGAACCCAGCTTATTCAAACAACCATCAAAACATTTAAATATGTACCAATATTTGTCACCAGTGTTACTATTCAGTCAATTTTCAACAGACGTAGGTATACACACACACAGCTTTAAAAAGTGTTTTGATGGTCTACCTATAATCAAAAGTACAATAGCCTGCAGTCACTACATCTAAACTTAATATTGCAGGAGCTATGCCACACAATCCTACACCTACAAGTTTACTGAGAATTTTGTCAGTCATTAATAGCCTAATGTTACTACATCTGGCCTCAATAATTCAGAAACTCTGCCACAAGGCCCTACACCTACAAGTTTACTGAGAATTTTGTCAAATAGCCTGCTGTTACTACATCTGGCCTCGATATTCCAGAAGCTCTGCCACAAGGCCCTACACCTACAAGTTTACTGAGAATTTTGTTAGTTTTAATAGCCTGCTGTCACTACATCTGGCCTTGATATTCCAGGAGCTCTGCCACAAAGCCTTACACCTACAAATTTGCTGAGAATTTTGTCAGTTTTTAATGGCCTGCAGTCACTACATCTGACCTTGATATTGCAGGAGCACTGCCACAAGGCTCTATACCTACAAGTTTACTGAGAATGTTGTCAATGTTTAATATCCTGAGGTCACTACATCTGATCTTAGTATTGCAGGTGCTATGCCATAAGGTCCTACACCTACAAGTTTCTTGAGAATTTTGTCAATGCTTAATGTAAGCATATTTATAATGAAGAACCTTGCTGTGTATTAAGTTTAAGTAGTTAAATACATGCCTGTTCTGTGATTCAAAGTCTCTGTGAAATAATCAATGCACTCAAAGGACTTCTCATTATGTTGGCCACTGTCCCCTTTTGCTTGACCAGTAGACTTTTCTGCATATGCCAGTTATTTATCAGGAAATGACAAACAACCTGTTTTACTTGCATCTCTTTGTTAATTGCTTTTTTCTGGCTATAAACTGATTGCTGTCTTTTGTAAATTGCCCTGAGGGTAGAAAGCTTACTATGCTCAAGTTTGCTTTACTCCACTACCCTACCCCCAATTCCCACCCATCCCTTACTCTGATAATATACTTCCTACATACACATTTCACTTGTGACTCTTATTCTAAAACCCTCCCCAAATGACCTTACTACTTCTATTCATGCACTTCTGTTTCTTATTTCCTACTTCCCTATCTCTATTTAATTTTAGCTCCATTCCCAATTATCTCTCTCCCTCCCATTCTGCTTTGCACTATATCCATTTATAATCACAACCTTCCCTAAGAGTACCTATCTATTCCACATTTTATCTTTTTCTTTTCCCAAATAAACCTTCATATGTTCTTATTTTGACTACATTATTATACTCTAGCCCTTAATACCCCTATTCCTTACATTCCAGAGAAGATACCAGGACAACCTACCTCCTTTATTTTATAGAAAATACTTCTCTCCTTACCTATCCTCTTCCAGCTTTCAGAATCCACCATCACTGATTTTTCTACTGTCCTGCAACTTCACATTTCCTTCTTCATTGCTACTTCCCCACTACCTAACATTTATAAAATACAGATTCCTGTACTTAATTATGCTACGCTTCAGCTTATCCTTGATTCTTCTCCTTCCACTCTGCCATCTTTCATCCTGCCATGACTCAATAATATATCACATCTCTCCAGATCTGTCCCAAACACCTATCTATACTTCCACTTTACACTCTTACACATTGTACCAAACATATTTAATATTGCCTCTTACCTTTATTCCAAATATAGGCTGAATAATTACACTTCAACTCAAACCAAAACAAAATTAAGTGCAATAATCCTCTCCAAAAGTTAAGTATGCATAATTCCTCAATATAGAAGCCGCTGTGGTAAAGCAGTAGCATTGTTGCCTCACAGCAAGAGGTTCTCCTGTTCAATTCTTGGCTGGAGTGCCTTCTGTGTAGATTCTGCATGTCCTCCCCACGGTGGAGTGGCCTCTGAAAGACATGCGTGAATGGGCGTGCCTTCGCTGAAGGTTGGGCGTCAGGCTGGCAACTCGGCACTATAAAAAAACTACTGCCAATCACTAGTGGACTGGAGTTCCGCTGTGGCAACCCCTAACTGGGAAAAGCCGAAAAGACAAACAACAACAACTAAAATCCTTCCAGGTGATATATACTGTAAGCCTGGCCCCACCTATCACAATGAATACAAAGATAATTCTCTCTCACACACATCTGTAACCCAAAAACAGCCAATCCCCAACCTTGGTGATCTAATTTTTGCTTCAATAAATGTTAGAAGTATAAGAAATAAAACTTCTGAACTACGTGCCAAGATTACCCAACATAAGCCCGATGTTCTCAGTATAACTGAAACTTGGCTGAAGCACAGCATAAACGACTCAGACGTTATACCTTCTGGCTATAATATCATCTGTAATGACCATATAAAGAGAAACAGTAGTGGAATTGCTTTAATATTTCCCAATACCTACCACATTTCTCCTTATAAAAAATCAATACCAAAATTCAGTTCAGCAGAGCTTCTTACTGCTTTCCTCAAAAGAAACAATTATAAACACATATGTATTACTGTCCCTTATATCCCTCCTGCAACAATACAGCTATACTAGAAGATATCCTACATTGGATATCCACAATATTTCCACAAGAAAAATATTAGTAGGTGATCTGAATGTCAGTTTGTTGGTCATAAACTCCAACTCCCCTACATTTCGTATGAACAGATATGGTTTCACACAGCTAATTAATAGCCCCATAAATTATAGCAAGACAGCAAAATCTCTATTAGACTGGATCCTAGTATCAGACCCTAGCAAATACTCCATCATAGTACAACATCAGACTCTCTCAGTGATCCCAATCTATACATCTAGACATTTCAACATCCAGTTAAACAGCATATTTATAAAACAACATATAACCATTCCAAGTTTAACCCAGAAATGCTAATTACTACGCTATCATATATTAAGTGGATTTTCTAAAAATTGTCCCTTTAGACAATGCTGTGATTGATCACTACAACCTTTCTAGATATCCTAAATAGCCTTACACCTTCTGGAAGGAAGAGATTGAAAACAAATAATGCAATTTGGCTATCCAAAAAAGAGTAGAATGCTAATGCACGACAGAGAAAAAACATGAAAAGAATGGCAAAAACACAATAGCAATGAAAACTTCAGAATGCTTCACAATTGTACTACAAATCAAATAAATGAATACAAAAAACTATACTATAATAACATTCAGAATAAAAAAATGCCCTAAAAATGTTGGACATTCATTTAAGAAATCTTGCATCCTGGCCAAAAATTCAACCCAAACCCCACTTCCAATAACTCCCCCACTCAAAATTGCAATACGGTTCAACTCTTTTTTATAGATAGTATAGCATCTTTAGCCAAAGATTCCTCAACATCTAATCCCATCCCTGCCCACCAGCCTCATATCACCACATCCACTTTCTCCTTCAAACCTGTGCTCACATCCTATATAAAACTACAAACAAACTTAAACCATGCTCTTCTTCAGCTGATGACCTTCCAAGTGAGTACCTAAAAATAGAAGCCAACAGCATTGCAGTACCATCACCCCTTAAAACAAACAACCCCTTTCTCTCTTTTAACTTCACCAACCCATAGTAACATAACATCCTCATCATCCTACCTTCTACCACAGTTTCACAGATTAATTAACTCATATTAAGTATGTCCAAACCAGATAAATTGACCATATTCTATATAAACTCATGAAACTACCACAGGTTCCTCAACAGTACCTACTACTACATGGTGACATTCATCCAAACCCAGATCTTACCATTATTATCCATGATTCCCAATCTTCCCAACCCTCCACTTCTTGTACTCCCACTACTACCAAAAACTCTCTTCTCATAGCCCACCTCAATATATGTAGCTTAAATAATAAAATTACCCAGCTTCATGCCCTGTTAAATATACATTATTTTAACATCCTATGTGTAACAGAAACCTGGCTCAAACCAGTTACTAAGGACAATGATATAATCCCACCAGGCTATAATATCCTGAGATCAGTTCATCTAAACAAAAAGGGTGGTGGGGTGGCAATATTGTTTAAATCTGAGTGGCAAGTCACCTCACTAGATATTCAACCTTCCCCACCTAGTAATGCCAAGATACTAATGTCCAAGCTTCATATTAATGCTAATAAATCCATACACATTATTTGTTCTTACATCCTCCCAGGTAACAACATTAATACCCTGGAAAACACCCTTAGGTGGTTCTCCACATCCTTCCCACAAGAAACCATACTCCTTGGTGATTTTAATATTGACTGGAATTGCTGTACTTCTAACAAACCTACTACTCACATAAATCTTTATGCCTTTTATCAAACTATCACCTACCCTACAAGAACCCATAAACCTAGCAACAAACAAACCACCTTAGACTGGATTCTAGTTAACAGTAATCCCCAATCATATAAAACAGGCATACTTCCTGATGATATTAGTGACCATTCTCTTACCTTTATAACTAGACTAAAAACCTCACTTCCCAATCAAATAAACTCCAGAACTACCCTGAACAAGAAAAATCTAAACCCAGTTAACTTTCAAGAAGAGCTTAAAGCTTGCAATTGGTCACTCCTAAAATACCTACCTCTTGATGAAGCAGTCTCATATTTTAACAACAAATTCTTGCAAATCCTAGAACACTACGCCCCCTCTCGGACTGTTAGAATTAGGAAAAAACCTGCTCCTTAGCTTTCAAAAGAGACAAGGCATAAAATGTGTCTGACAAATAAAATCTGAACCAAATGGAGAAATTCAAAACATCCAAATGATCATTTACACTTTAGACATCTTAGAAATGCTACAAAAAATCCATATTCCTTGATAAAAAAACTACTACCTTAAATTCCAACAAACCCAACATCAAAACCCACAAAATTCTGGTCAGGAATTAATAAATTGCTTCATCCCGGACACTCCAAAACACCTACCCCCTCTAATTTGCCTCAACATTCTCCCAACCAAATTGCTGATACTTTTTACAAATTTTTCATTGAAACTGTCCAAACTTTAGCTAATACCTTACCTCCTGTTACTCCCACCAAGCTACCCTTGCCAACCAATTTACCCCACCCGTTGCATCTACAGCCTATTCCAACATCTCTCATGCACACCCTGCTACTGAAACTTAAAACTTGCACTCCACCAGCTGACCTCCTCTCAGCTGAATATCTGCAAATGGCAGCTGGAGTACTTGCCTACCATATTTACATCTTAATTAACAGAACCATTACAGAATGCTCCATCCCAAATCTCTGGAAAGTCTCACATATTATCCTACTCCATAAGGGAGGTAACTCAAATGAACTCTCAAACTTCCACCCCATAGCCCTACTTTCCCCCTTAGCAAAAATTACGGAGAGATGTATTCATCGTCAACTGCTTGATCATCTCCTCCAAAATCACCTACTAGTGGACTGCCAACATGGCTTTAGGCCATTCCATAGTACTACGACTGCACTCCTATCCTTTTCAGACTGTATTAATAAAAATCATAACAACAACTTGCTATCCTCTGCCCTCTTTATTGACCGTTACAAAGCATTTAACATGGTGAACCATCAACTACTGTCAGATATACTTACATCTCTTTCATTAGATACGCAGACAGTTAAATGGTTCAAGTCCTATCTAGGAAATAGACAACAAGCTGTCCTCTGGAACAATAAACTATCTACTTTGCTCCCTATCACTCTTGGAGTCCCACAAGGCTCTATCCTGGGACCTCTTCTATTTATTATTTTCATTAATGATCTGAATACATCCCTTCCGCAAACCACCTGTATACAATATGCCGATGACTGAGCATTAATATGTGCCACCTCCTCTCCTGCTGAACTTCAATCCAATACCCAAAAAGTATTTGCCTTAGTTGAAAACTGGTTCCATCAATGCTGTCTCCTCCTTAACCCACCCAAAAAAAACAAATTATTATTGTTCACTCCAACTCAGAAGCCCCCCGCTATTAACTTCACAGTTACATCTAATAATGGTACTGTAATAGCACCTGACACAACCACTAAACTTTTAGGTGTAACAGTTGATCATAATCTTAACTTTGACTCACATATTAACCTAACTATTAAATCAGTTAATAGAAAACTTGGTTTCCTTTATAGACTTAAACCCTTTCTCACAGCTTCAGCTAGGACTGCTATTGCCCAAACTCACTTAATCTCCACCCTCCTTTATGCCTCTATAATTTATACAAACCTCTCTAAAAGCAATATCAATAAATTGGCAACATCATATAACAACATAACCAGATTTGCCACTGGTGCCCCATTTCGAACCCACCACTGCCAAAATCTTAAACTGATGGCTGGAATTGCAAAGCCAACTTCTTTTCCAGCAGCTTACTATCATTCACAAGATCTTGCAGCATCCCACAAATATTCCCATACTAGCTAACCTTATCAGCCCATATAAAAATCTTACAACCCTAAGATCTGCCAATAGGGTACTAGTATCTACCCTAAAATCTAATAACAAATCTGGGAATTGTCTGTTTACTAACTCTGTTGGTAACATTTGGAGCAAACTTCCAAGTGAACTAACATCCCTTACATCCACCCCACTTTTCAAGAAACAACTAAGAATCTTCCTAAAATCACAATGGCTATGCCCATGCACCAGTCCAGACTGATACTGTCTCCTCTTGCCTGATCACCTTTAATGTCTATAACATTGCCTGACCACCTTTAATGTCTATAACATTGCCTGACCACCTTTAATGTCTATAACATTGCCTGACCACCTTTAATGTCTATAACATTTATTTCTGTTGCTTTCTTTTTCCCTATGAGTTCTACTAAAGCAATACACTGCCTATGGGGAAAAAACATGTTTATACTTAAATATTTATTCAGTACTTCTACATTAGAATCACTACCCATTTCTATGTACGGTCACTGTACAGTGGAATTAATCTGTATACAAAAGGTATTGTTAGAAGCCGCGGTGGTGCAGTGGTAGCTTTGTTGCCTCACAGCAAGAGGTTCTCTCGTTCAATTCTCGGCTGGAGCGCCTTCTGTGTGGAGTCTGCATGTCCTCCCCGTGGTTGAGTCGCGTTCGAAAGACATGCATAGAAAGGGCATGCCTTCGCTTAAGGTTGGGCGTTGAGCTGGCACCTCAGCGCCCGTAAAAAATCAAATGCCAATCATTAGCGGACCGGAGTTCCGCTGTGGTGACCCCTAACCAGGAAAAGCTGAAAGAAAAGGAAGAACAACAACAAAAGATGTTGTTAGCTATGTCTGTTAATAAGTTTATTTTGATAATGATCATGAAGAATTTCTATGTAAATGTTGTCATGTTTGGAGCTTTTCTCCCTGGGCCTCCGCTGAAAATGGACATATATCCAGTCAGACTATCCCGGTCAAAAAAATGTAAAATAAATAAATAAATTGCCTATTATGTCTCAGTCCTTATAATTATGTCAATCCAGGAATCCCACGTTCCCTCTTTCTGTAAAAAGTCACACAAATTTCCCTTTGAGCAAAGAAGGAAATTCAACAGACATTGATAACCTTAGACGTACAGCAATCTCATCTCCCCTCACCAACATACTTGAAAAATTTATTCGAAAACAAATGTTAGACTATCTCCTGTAAGAAGAGAACTAACCTATGAACCTATGAACCTATGAACCTATGAACCTAAGAGCTCCTATCCTCTACATAACTTGGCTTTCATCCTTCCCATAGTATTAGCACTGCCCTTCTAACCTATATAGATACTGTCAATAAAGCTATAGATAATGGAAAATGAATCTCCTCCTTATTTCTAGACCTGTCTAAAACCTTCGACACAGTTTGTCACAGCAAACCTCTACTTTAAATGTCCTCACTATGTCTCTCCAAGCCCACCCTTCCGTGGTTCAAAAGCTACCTGTCCAATAGGTATCAGTCAGTAAAATGACACTCCACGTTCTCTTCTTACCGTCCAGTCACCACTAGTATACCACAAGGCTCTATCCTTGGTCCCCTCCTCTTTAACATTTTCACCAACACCCGCTATACTTCCACACAACAGGCCACCCTAATACAATATGCAGATGATTCTATTCTCATTTGCACATCTGATAACATGATACACCTCCAAAAAATTACTCAGGAAGCTTTAACAGGTATCGAAACATGGCTTCATAATTTACAACTCATGTCCAACCCAAAAAAGATGAAACTACTACTTTTTTCCCCAAAATTTCTCTCTCATGAAAAAACAAAGTGTAAAGTCCTTTCTCTTGATAATACAACCACTAAAGTCAGAAGTCACTTCTCATATCAAACTATTAGAGGTGTTTGTGGATGATAATCTTATGTTAGAGCTGCATATTCAAAATTACATAAGAAAAACTCATCAAAAAGAAGGGATGCTTTACAGAGCCCAAAACTTTCTCACCAATGTAACTAAAACTACACTTGTCACTACTTATCTCATCCCCACTCTTCTTTATGGCACTCCCATCCTTACTAACCTCTAGCCTTCCCAAAACTGAAAACTTGAACAATGCAATAACAAAGTAGCTAAATCTGCAGCACATACCCCTTCCAGAACCCACCATTGTATAGCACTGAAAAGCCTAAATTGGTTAGAACTGCCACACCAACTAACACATAGTTGGTATGTACACCCCATAGGTTAGTCACCCTAAAATAGCTGTTTGCCTCGTACCACCATCTCTTTCTCCTTATCTGTTGTGATACCAGCTTCAAACCTTACATTATGGACTGTCAGTTTCCCTCTGTTTTTCCTGCCAACTTGGTGGACATGGGTTTTTTGAGGCAGTGTAGCAACTGCCTCATGTACACTGACAACCCCTTACTCCTAAATCACTCAAGTACAATTTGCGAGAGATGCTGCTACACTAAGAATCCAGAATCACTGCTCTCTCATGCCCAGAACAGCATCACTAAACAGGTTTTCAACCCACACACTGCTACTCCTATTTGTAATATGCATTCAAGACATAAACCTTCATATGCAGAGATACTCTCCAGAAACCTACCTAAACACCAGAGACCTCCAAAATACAAACATGCTACACCTAACACAACACCCAAGGCACCCAATACACATAAAAGCACTAGCACCTGTGTCTCACCAAATAAACCCTTAAGCCAATGCACAACTATTCCAAATGTTTTAGTTATAGGTAACTCTATAGTGAGACATACAGATGGCCCACCCACCAGGTTGAACGAGGAGAAGGTTACAGTCAGCTGCCTGTCTGGTGCAAGGATTCACCAGATTACACATGCACTCCAGTCTCTCAACAATTATCGTTATGACTCTGTCATAGTTCATGTTGGTGTGAATGACTTAAGATGTACATCTCTGGACTATATGAATACAGACATGATTGAACTCTCTGAATATGTGTCCAGGTGGGTATGTCCCTAGGTTTGAGCAGAATTTTACCCTCACTTAGGATGATACCACAATATAAACAGAAAATGACTGACTTCAATAATTGGCTTAGTTTCTGGTGTCATTCTAAGGGGATCTAGTTCCTGTCAGCCTGGGACGACATGGTGGGTAGACCACGCTGCTTTGCCAGAGATGTTCTTCATTTGGCACCTCTAGGCTTTCGGTTGCTGGCTAAGGCATTTGCGACTCCCATAATGCCTTTTTAGGTATGGTCACAACAATAATATTCCTGAAGTGAAGGTATCAAACACAAAGAAACTAAGGATCATGCTGCTAAATGCTAGGATTTTAAATCAGAAACTGCACTCTCTGGAAGCACTCCACTCCCTGGAAGATGTTTATGGCTGTGCAGTCACAGAAACCTGGCTCAATGCCGCAGAAAGTACCCCAACCTTGCAAGCTACAATACCTTCCACACTTTCAGACCACAAATTGAAGGGGTGAGAACCAAAGGAAGTGTAGTATCTATCTTCATTAAAGATAATTATATCTCTAGACTGGTTAGATAAAAAAAACTCTATGGAGCTACTCCAAGTCCAAATTACTATAGGTATGACCCCCCCCCCTTTCAGGTCATTGTCAGTTATAGCTTATTTAGACCTACTTGGGACAATTAAGATAAACTAACACCCTAGTCATGGGTGACTTCACCTATCCTTCCATTAATTGGGAAACTTATATGAGCCTAAACTCAAATACACAAAAGTTCCTGGACATTGTTTATTTTTATTTTATTTTATTTATTTAACATTTGTTGACCGGGAAAGTCCGAATAGGTTCCACGGATCCTGTTTTCAGTGGAGGCCCGGGGAGAAATTCTCCAGAAGCATGTCTTTAGAATGCAGCATCTGTTGTTAACTCAAATGCCCTGGAACAAATAGTGCAGCAGTCACAAGGGGCTACAATATTCTAGACCTGGTCCTTACCAATATGAGTGACAGATGCAACACCTCAAGTGTAGTGCACTGGTTAAATACAACCATAAATCAGTCATTTTTGAAGTAGCAATAACACCAGAACTCCCCAAAGGAGAAGTCAGGCTAAAAAACTTCACCAAACCTAACTATACCCTCCTAAGGGAAGGAATAATTGACTTCCAAGCTCCAGTTTCCACAGATGGCATCGACGGCTATACTAAGGTATACACTAATGCCCTGTATAAGCATCTACACAAATGTATAGACACAACTGTGCCAGATAGGATTAAAGCAAGATCCTCAAGAAAAAAACAAACCATCATGGTGGATGTCTAGCATTAATAAATTATACAATAACTGAAAGAAACTGCTGTCTAGAAACACAAAAGTGAGATGCCAGAACTAGAAGAGTACCCTCCTCAGCCTAAACAAGCACGTAAGACAACTCATAAAATCTTCCAAGAGCAATGATTAGAAAAATTTAACAACCATAGCCAAGGAGAACCATAAGGCTTTCTTCAGCTATGTCCGCAACCTAAAAGGTAGGACTCAGATGTGTGCTGAACTAATTGTGGATCACATCACACACACTTACCCTGTGGAAATTTCAAACCTGCTAGCCGACAGTTTTGGCAAAAATTTCACCCCTCTATCTCCCCCAAGCATACCACAAACCATGCCTTCATCATTTCCTCTTCCATGTATCTCCAATGAGCATGTCATCAGTGATTTTTCCAAGGCTAAGAACACAACCTCCATGGGACGAGATGGCATTCCGGGCTGTGCTCTTAATGTTCTATTCAACCGCAGCCTGAGTAGTGGCTTTGTTCCCATTGAATGGAAAACAGCATCTGTTATCCCCCTCCACAAGGGCGGCTTGGCAACAGACCCAGGTAACTATAGACCCATAAGTTTAACCAGCCTCATCTGTAATGCAATGGAACAAAACATCATGGACCTCATAAATAAGGATATAGGTAACCTCCAAAACCTGGATCCATCCCACTTCAGTTTTGTCAAGGGCAGGTCATGCCTGCTAAACATAGTGGACTTCTTCAAGAACATGACCAGAGCCATAGACAAGAGAAAAGCTGTGCAAATAGCCTGTCTTGACCTGGCCAAGGCCTTTGACACTATCCCATATTCTGGCATCATTAACAAATTAACCAAGTTGAATATCAACCCATATGTTGTCAGGTGAGTTGCAAACTGGCTCACAGATTGATGACATTCAGTCAAAGTGAGAGACTTTAACTCTACCAGCAGACCTGTCACCAGTTGGGTCCCACAAGGGTCAGTGCTGGGCCCCCACTTGTTTGGCATATACTTCTCCGAAGTCCAGGCCAAAATGGAGAGGCTGTGGCTAACCAAGTTTGCGGATAACTGTAAATTAGGTGCTATTATTGAATCCCCTAGTGATGTCAGGGTACTTCAAAAGGGGATTACTCAGACCAATGATTGGTGTCAAAGCCATGCTCTTAAACTAAATCCTAAAAAATGCATCATCATTCCCCTCATTAAAAACAATGTCCCTGCTGATTATAAAATAAACAATAATACCCTAAGTAACAATTCAGTAGTGAGAGACCTGGGAATACAAGTTGACTGTGGCCTCAGCTTTGACTACCATGTGCTTACTGTGATGAGGAAGGCATTCTACATTGCACACCTGATTAGCAAAGGCATCAGCACAAGAGCAAAAGAATTTATACCTCCCCTGCACTCATCCCTCATTAGACCTATTATTGAATATAATGCTCTCATTGGTATGTACCATACCAGACATCTGCAGCAACTTGAGAGATCTCAGAGATTTCTAAGAAAATTCAGCATCTCCAGCACATCTTATATAGACAGACTGAATTTGCTGTGACTGTACTTAGCGCATAGACTACTTAGAGGCAACTTATGTCTGGTTTACAGGGCTATCTCTGACCCAAATCTAATGGAAATGCTGTACATCCATAACTCAAATGGGATTAGGGTCACCCATTCTAGGGACTTCAATCTAGCCTGCAACATAAACAGGACCTGCTGGAGAGACAGATATATCTCTCACAGTTGCCACTCCTCTGGAATAGGCTTCCAATCCATATCAAGCAGAGCACCTCCATGACCCTGTTTAAGCACAACCTGGATGACTGGATGGAAAACCATAAATTTCTGCTGGGGATTGCCCCGGCTTTTCTCCTGGACATGGGTAGTCCTTGCTAGAAAAATCTTGGGCATAGATTGTATCTCTCATCTAGTATTATACTGGGATTTAATGGCTAGGCTTGTAAAGACCCTTGGGTCAGTAGCCTAGTAACATCCTATATACTCATCTTCTTACTACCTATAAAATTATCCAGCATCCATCTGCCTGTCCAGCACTAAAAAAACATTCTACACAACTATGTTCCCAGTTGGTCATTGTGATCAAGTGACCAGAAATTCCCATCTCTAAACCTAGCAAATCTGCTGCCAATTGTCTGTACTCATACAAGGTTGCTGAGGCCTGGAACTCCTTACCTGTATCCCTCTTGTCTATACCTTCCCTCCCATCTTTCAAAACCTCTCTGAAAGACTTCCTAGCTAAAATCTGGCTCTGTTCTTGCTCAAAACCAGGCTAAACTATATCCCCAAATGAATATTAGACTAACTTATCTTTAATTTCTCTACAAACTGTGTAAAGTTTCTCGAAATATTAAATGATTGTCATATATCTTTTATCGATTCTTAACCAATGTTTTTATATTATGTCTAATTTGTTACAATTACTTAAACTGCAGATGTTTTGTTTTATTTTTGAAGACTGTAAAATTATTGTTCCTAAAATGTTTTGTAATAATTTGTAGCTTTCCAACTCAGGCCTCCTCTGAAAATGGGTGTCTACCTAGGAGAACTTTCCTGGTAATCAGATGTTAATAAATAAATAAATAAACTAAGTAAATAAACAGCTTTCCTTAATACTGGGGCAAAAGGTTCAAATTTTCTATCTAAAATGTTCTATGTAATACCACCTAGCAAGTCAGCCAGATGTGACCTACTTAAAAAATAATTTGTTTAGAACAACCATTTGTAATTTAAAGAAATCATCATCATCATCGTCAGAAATCAAATAGGACAAATGAGCAAAATGTTTCTTGACAGCATTGCATTTCATTCGTAAAGGATGACCAGTGTCATAATGAGCATAAGAATTAGAAAAAGTCAGTTTTCTGAATATATTAGATTCAAATTTGGTCAAAGTTATTCTTATAAATAGAAACATCTAAAATATATGGAAGTGAAGGAGTATTTAAAAGAAAACTAAAAAATCTGTACTACCATTTACAACTTAATTTATTTAGCTGTTTTCACCACTTGTCCCAGTTTTTTTTGTGAGCAAAACTCTCAATAGGTCAAAAACACAATTTATTAACATCTGTATGCTATGAAATGTAATACCTTGGCTAAATATACGATTGTCTGCCCTAATTTTAATAAACTATTGCTATTATTTTTCTTTTTTTTGGAAAAAGTGTTAGATTCTGAATGTGGTGGGGATATGGGAAATTATTTACTAAACAAAGAATTACACTGGCAGTTATTTCTTGTAGTTGACAAGGAATCTGGTTTAAATGATTTTTTATCTATTAACCATTTTTTATCTGATAAATATAACAAGGTATAATGATGTATGTAGTTTATTTGTTAACCAAGGTCATTTGACATTTTGCATATGTTTTTGAAATGTGCATTTGTTGTCTGTCATTCTTATGAAGTCCTTTCTAACTATGAATGAAAGCACTTAATATTAAAATGTTTTATTTCCTGCAATATATACTCTTGAGTGTTTTATTTTATTTGTTTTGTTTGAGTATTTGGCTGTATTGGGGCATTGTCTTTTTACTTCTTTGTCAACCAGCTGGCTGCTTTGTGTGTGTGATTATGGTACAGTGGGGTTTGGGAATTTGCACCTTTCCTTGCTGTTGTGCAGTCTTGGAGCTGGTATATTTAGTTAGTAGGGGGAAGTGGAAGGCACAATATTTTTGTGTTGTTTTGATTGTTAAAACTTATTAGATTCAATCTGCAACTTTATAAATAAAATGCAGGTTACAGACCAATTGTCTCTGTCCTAAGTGATAGTGTATCTCCCCATTTTGCCTAATATGATAGCAGAAAGACAATTTTGTTTATTCCAGAATAACAAGTAAACAATAACACAAAAAAATTACATCTGTGGCTGTTCTCAGTGCTGTTTTTTTCAGTTCAGTACTGAAGTGCCCTGGGGTCCCGGAGTTTCTTAAGCAGGAAAATTTTCAAACAGTTTAGGAAAAAGTCAGAATTTATGTTTTGTATAGTGAAGGCAGGGATATCTAGATATGAGATTGGGGGTGTTAACAGGAAGAATCATGTTCACTTGTAGAAGGTACTTTTGGCAATGGAAAGTATTTTGAAAACTACTCAACATAACTACCTTCACTGAGCCCTTTGTACCTACCTCACATTGGAGAGACAGTCTCCACATCCCCAGAACTTATATATATATATATATATATATATATATATATATATATATATATATATATATATATATATATATATATAAAAACTTTGCGGTTGTACAATAGTGGAGAAAAAGGCAACAGTGTTTGAACATTTTACACTCCGAGAAACTAACCACCAACTTGGCATGTTCCCTAACAGGACTGGGAGGGTTGGCTCTTCTGAAAAAAATAATTTAAATATTTGTGTCTGCAGGTGACGCTTAGTTTAAAGGGGGCAATTCTGGTAAATAAGTAAGAAATAACAGAGAGAGAGGAATTTTAGACATACTGGTAGGGAAGACTTTGACATTGATTGCAAGGAATGAAGTTGTCCATAGTATTCACTATCCAAATGGTCAAACAGCCACCCACAACTTTACACATAACACCAATTACTTTACCATCCCCAACACACCAAATCTACCACCATCAACAAAATATCACCCCTGTAGAGCCACTAAACTTAAACCCAAAGACAAAGACTATATAAAACTTATAAATAAACTCCTAAAGCTAAGAGTATCCTGTCACTATAACCTTATAATGCACGGAGACATTCATCCCAATGCCGGCCCATCCACTCTGGCCCACCCTGGCCTACCCACACCCAATAACCCTCACTCCCCTACCACAACCCCCACAGTCATGCTACCATTTTCTACTTCCACTAGTTCCCTCCTAGCATTTCACCTGAATATTAGAAGTATTAACAATAAGATTCACAACCTACATGCCCTCCTAGCAACCCACTCCCCAGACATTATGTGCCTTATGGAAACCTGGCTAAAACCTACTATTACCAACAGTGAGATAGGTGGGATAGCAGTCCTATACAAAAATACTCTAACTGTTAATAGAGAAGCTATTCAACCACTTCAATTCAATAATACAGAACTCCTCATAACCAAACTACTGATCAATCATAATAAATGCTTGAACATCGTCTGTACATATATTCTGCCAGGCAACAACTTAAATACTCTGGAGGATATCCTTCACTGGTTATCCAATACCTATCCCCAAGAAACAATTGTTCTTGGTTACTTCAACACCAACTGGTACCCCTGCTCCACTGAACCCCCCACACCCCAATAAACGTATCTGGGTTTAAACAGACCATAACCTCTCCCACCAGGATAAACAAACTGACCAACAGGGAAAGCATCCTAAACTGGATCCTAGTTAATAATCAACTCCAACAATACACAGCTGGCACTTACCTTGATGACCTTAGTGACCATCTACTAACCTATATCATTAAACATAAGCCAGGAAACCCCCACCAGACCAAATATAAAACACTTAGAAACAGGAAAAACTTTGATACTCCAACTTTCCTAAATGAACTAAAAACAGTTGACTGGTCAAAACTAAAAAAAATCTACCACTAGAAGAGGCTAATGCTTACTTCAACACTAAATTCCTAAGCCCCCTTGATTCCCATGCTCCAGCATGTACGATAAAATCTAGATCTAATACAGCCATGGCTCACAAAGGATATCAAATCTAAAATCAAAACTAGGAACAAAGTTCGGGCCAACTGGAGATCAACTAAAGACCTACTTTACCATTTAAAATATCGTCAACTCAGGAACGATACTAAAAAATCTGTTTTACTAGACAAAAAAAAGCTTTTACCAAAATCTCTTACAAAAACACCAAAACCACCCTCAAAAGTTCTGGGCAGGCCTAAATCAACTTCTATATCCAGGTCATTCTACCACCCCAACCCCAGCCAGCCACACCCATAGCTCCCCTGAGACCACTTATAATAACTTTTTTACTGAAACAATACAATCCCTAGCAAATCAACTAACCCCCACAAAATTAAACCACTCCCCTAACCAACCCACCAATTACCCCCAATTTAGTTTCCAACCGGTATCCACTAGTTTTATCAAAACACTTATAAAAAAACTAAAACCTACCACCCTCGCTGCTGACCTCCTCCCTGCAGAATACCTACAAATAGCGGCAGATGCCATTGCATATCTCATATCTATCCTAGTCAACAGAACCTTATCCGAAAGCGCTATCCCCTCCCTCTGGAAAATATCCCATGTCATCCCACTCCACAAAGGTGGAAGTTCTACAGACATATCCAACTATAGACCCATTGCCGTTCTTTCCTCCCTAGCCAAAATAATGAAGAAATGTGTACACAAGCAACTAATTCAATAGCTTATATGAAATGACTTACTATCTAACTCCCAGCATGGCTTCAGGCCAAACCATAGCACCACCTCAGCCCTCCTTTCCTTTACTAACACCATAAATCAAAATAGGAATAACAATAGGCTATCCTCCACCCTCTTTCTTGACCTATCAAAAACCTTTGACATGGTCAGCCATGAACTTCTCATTATGTCTCTCAAATCTATTTTCCTCAATAAGCATGAAATCCAGTGGTTCCACTCCTACCTGACTGGTAGACAACAGACAGTATTATGGCAGGGCAAACTCTCCAGCCAGCTACCTCTCACACTTGGTGTCCCTCAAGGCTCCATACTGGTTTCACTACTCTTCTCTATTTTTATCAACAACCTTCATACTGCTATCCCTAAAGCTACCTGCATTCAATATGCAGATGATTCCACTCTGATCTGCTCAGCTACCTCCCCATCCGAACTGCAAGCCCTAACCCAAAATACATTCAACAATATTGAGAACTGGCTTGCCAACCAATGCCTACTGCTGAACCCCAATAAAACTAAAGTTCTACTCTTCACCCCTACTAACAGATCTGTCACACTTTCTTTCTCTGTCATGTCTAACAATGGTACCACTATCTTCCCAGATCAACACACTAAACTTCTAGGGGTTATCATAGACAGTAATCTGAAATTTGACCTACAGGTCAACAAAACCATATAGACCATCAATAAGAAGCTTGGATCACTGTATAGAACCAAAACATTTTTAACTCCACTGGCTAGGACTGCAATCGCCCGGTCACACCTACTCTCTACTCTACTATATGCCTCACCAGTACTCTCAAACCTCAACAAATCAGAATTAGGTAAGTGCTCCCATAGCTACAACCATATTGCCAGATTCGTCACTGGCTCCACTTACAGAACCCATTACTGCTAGAACCTGAAACAACTAGAGTGGCTAGAACTGCCCAGTCTAATTCAACTCAATCAACTCCTAGTAGCGCACAAAATTTTGTACCACTCTGAGGATACCCCCTCACCCATAAATAACATTAAGCCCTATAGCAACTTGAGACCCCTGCAATCAGCCAACAAATTACTTGTCCAAACCCACAAAGCTAACAATGCTGCTGGTGAATCCCTGTTTGCCAGCTTTGTTGGCAAAACCTGGAATTCGTTGCCAAACCATTTAACCCTACAATCCTACATAGGTCTATTTAAAAATAACCTCAAACAGTATCTCAAAATGAACTGGCTTTACCCGTGTACCAGTCCTGATTAAGTTAGATACTGAAAGGAGAACCTCTAAATATCAAACAGGTAACTATTTCACCAAGCTCTGTATGCTATCTAATGTCTCCTGCCTTTAATTGTTTCTGACCATGTGAACTGTGTGTCCCTATTAGGGAACACCATGAACCATTGTTCATAATCACTTTCTTTTTCATTCTTTGTTGTAAACATTGTTTTTCTACTTTTTATATTTTATAATTTTAAATGTTATCTTTGTAATTTGTCTAATTGGAGCTTTTCTTTCCAGGCCTCTGCTGAAAATGGACATATATCCAGTCGGACTATCCCAG
Organism: Protopterus annectens; assembly: GCF_019279795.1. Taxonomy (NCBI): domain Eukaryota; kingdom Metazoa; phylum Chordata; order Ceratodontiformes; family Protopteridae; genus Protopterus; species Protopterus annectens. Next base: position 143,862,687 of record NC_056742.1, on the reverse strand, counting down.
TAAACAAATGTAAAATAAATAAATAAATAAATGATGGCCTTCCTTGTCTGTCTGTTTATCTATCTGTCTATCTATCTATCTATCTATCTATCTATCTATCTATCTATCTATCTATCTATGTGTGTGTTGAAGCATCTATTAGTTTGTGTAAAAGAAGGGGTTAATCAGAAGATACAAGAGTTATGTGACAGGTTTCTCTGGAGGGAAGACACAGCAAGTATAGGGAAAGAATACAGATTGCAGGAACGGGAGAGGATTCTAGTTAATTGGATTTTAAGAAGCATGTAGTAGTAGCAGCAGTGATGACAAAGTTGGTTAAGAACAGAATGACAGAAAATGTTAACTGGCTGAACCTCAAGGAACAACAGGAGACCTGTGGGAGAGGAAGTACCCAAAAAGATGGGGGTACACCAGTGATGGGAGCTTGTCAAGGCAGGGGTGAATACACAAGGGAGATAATAAAAGTAAATATGGTGCAATAAGAAACCTGGGTAGTAGATCATTTATATTACAGAGATGATGGCAATAGGAGATGTAGGCATTCGGGTCACAATATTTGAGGAGCTAAGTGTGGGTTGTGAGAAAGGGCCAGGTCAATATTATGGTGGCATGGATGAGGGTTGAAGAAGAAAAGATTAGGACTGAATTGCCATAGGCAGAGTGGGAGAGTGTAGGAGATTTATTTTGGGAAACATATAAAGGGACCTGGGAGATTAGAGTAAATAAGAAAGCTGGGATAGGTTAAGCAACAGAGAAGATGAATGATGGAGTAAGTATGAATTCATGAAGGTGCTATTTGTTTAAAAATTTTGTATAAGTAAATATATGTTAAAAAAAAAGATCCAAACATGCCAAGAATATCAGAATTTTTATAAGTTTTTGATAGGTGCCACACTGTAATTTACTACAGAGTTCTTCTACTATGTATAAGTAAAACAGAGCTAACTACATGAATCTTGATGTTATATAACAACTGGCAATAAATGTGCATGTCTGATCTCTAAAGCAACTAAATGATGGAGTGGTAATGATAAAATCAAAAAGCCTAGAGTCAGTGTACATTATTAAACCCAGCTGCCTTTATCTGAATCAGTGGTTATAGTCAAAAATGAACAATTTCTTTCTTTTGTTTTTGAACATGTTTATTAAATCACCGCAGCAATGCTAGCAACTCAGTGATGTGTAAACTGGGTGTAGGTGATGGTCACTGATGCAGTGACACTTTGACCCCATGTTCAAAATAGGAAGAAGGGGGTGATGATGCCAACGCCTATAGTAAAACATCACATTTTAGCTAATGATATAGGTACACATACACTAATAAAAATGAAGAAATCATTGTAACATTTTCCATTCTTATTTTCCTGCAGTATACATATATATTTTCTTTTAAAAATTTTCATTCACTCCAATATTACATAAATTTGTCAGTTCCTGCCTTCCCTTAAACTTTACTTAACCTCCTGAATGTTATTCTGCATGTTTTATTACTACAAATTCTATATAATTTCCTGCTTCCATTTTTTTAAGATCCAGCCTCCAGTTCTTTTGAATCCTTTACACTCAAAAGAATCAGTTCCTAAGTTAAAAATCATTTTCGCCTCTAACATTTCTGGCAAAGTACTTTTCAAAATCTTTTTTTTTTTTTTAATTCTCTTTATTGTTTTATACAGACACTAACAGTAAATGACAACAGACTAAATGTACAAGAACTAACTACAATCAAAATTATATACACTTATACAATGCCCAAAATTACAAAGAGGGTGATACAGTAATCAAATATTCAGTTCAAAATATGTTCAAATAACATTCTCCAATATTCTTTAAGATAAGGTTTCTGGTTAATATTGTGAAACAAGTATCTATGAGCCTTAAGGTGTTTAATAGCAAGAGTCTTGAACCCCTCCCAGGATAATAAGTGCCGATTTTTCCAATTAAGTGAGATATAATACTTTACAAACATAAAAATGGAAATCAGGATTCTGTGTTGCGCCTTTGATAAACCCGGGGGAGGAATGTGTAAGAGAGTAAATTTCCATGAAAGGGTTGATTTTTCATAGCCTATTTTTTCCAGTTGGACTTTTAGGGCGCACCATAGATTATATGAGCATTTGCAGCTTCATAATATATGTAAAAGATCGTCTGTTTGATTTTGACAAACTTGACAGTGAGGGGAAGAGTTAGGGTATATTTTGTTAATTATGTCAGGGGTAAGGTATGCATTGTTCATTACCATGAGCTGGGTATATTTAATTTTTTTTAGGGGTATGAGACTAGAACTAATCTTTATGGCATTTGACATCCGATTGTGGGTGATAGAGGGATCCTGCTTTAGCCAGTAGTTAGAGAAAATGGGCTCCGTATGTGTTTTGGAGGGCATGATAACTTTGTAGGTATTTGAAATCATCTTCTTTTTAAGGAGAAGTAGTTTCCACAGTACCTTGCAAGTTGAGATATCTTTATCTGTTACCATGCGGTGATCTAGGAACATATGAACTAACTCTCTGATTTATCTTAATATGATTGTATATTTTTTTGGTAAGTTCATGCTAACTCTTATATCTGAGACAGTCTGTTGCTTGAAAGGGAAGAGGTCAGAAATGCTTGTATTCTTGAGAAGGGGGTATTGGTCTAAGTTTCACATACAACCATTCATCTTTAAATTAGGGTTGAGATGTAGTGGTTGTAGAGTGTTAAAGGCAAGGGTCAGGTTTAGAGATTGAAAAAGATTTTGTAGTGTCTTTATATTAGATTTAATGCCATTATGCAACTTAATTTTACCCAAGTTTTCATTATTTAAGAAAGCGAAAGAGCAGAAGGATTGAGGTTTAGAGATTTGACATAATTATTATAGAGTATAACCCAGGCTGGACACCATGTAGTGTAATCCTTATTGTAAGTAGCTATGTTAATGATCCTACTACCATTGATAATTTCATAATATAGTTTAAAATCCGGCAGTCCAAGACCTCCTTGCTCCTTAGGGTATGCAAGTTTAGTGTAACTAATCCTAACAGATTTAGGGGACCATATCAATTTCGAAATGAATGAGAGAATATTTTTAAAGACTTTGTTGTGCAGAGTAATATTTGTTGCATTGAAAATATATAAAAATCTAGGAAGTATGTTCATTTTTATGATTGCTGTTCTAGCAAGGAAAGGAAGTTTAAGTCTGGCCCATCTGTTTAAGTCATTTTGTACACTCGACCATAATCTAGAAATATTACCCTGATAGTGAGCTGTATGTTCCTGGAAAAAAGATATTCCTAAATAGTGAAAGTGTTGTTTAATGTTTATACCTTTGGGAGAGAATATGATGGGGTATGGAGAAGACATATTTATTGGGAATATTAATGATTTATCTCTATTGAGTTTGTAGTTTGCAAACTTGGAGTAGGTATTAATGGAGGACATAATTTTTCTCAAGATCAGAACTAGGTAAAGTAAAGTAGATGTTTAAATCATCAGCATATGCTGATAGGGGAAGTTTAGTGTTATACAGGACAGGAATGTGATGATAGGTTTTCTATTTGATTAATAAGAATAAGGGTTCAATGAATAGGTTGAATAATAATGGAGAGAGAGAGGACATCCTTGCTTAGCACCATTTTCAATTTAACTTCTAGATGATATCTGATTATTTATTTGTAATATAATGTATGCATTAGAGTAAAGAGTTTTAATCTTGTTAATTCATATATTTGGTATGTTAAAATGTGGAAGAATATCAAACAGAAATTCTGTGCTGATTCGGTCAAAGGCTTTGGATGCATCAATAGCTAAAGTGTATAGGGGCCTTTTGGCCAGGGAAGAGAGCGAAATCATAGTGTCTAATGTAAGGGTGTGGTATATTGTTTGTCTGTGCATAATAAAGCCAGATTGTTCAGGTGAAAGAATACTGGGAATGACTGCTTTAAGTCTATTAGCAAGAATTTTGGCCAAGATCTTCATATCCATGTTAACAATAGAGATAGGTCTATTTTCCCAGGGAGTTTTAAAATCAGCATTATATATTACTTTTTTAAGGTTAAGGAGAATGTATTGAACTCAGTTTTTCAGATACTTTTAATAAGACTTCTTAAATCTACACAGGTTATGCAAAATTAGAATATTGAATGATGAAAATATTAATTAGAATTAAACAGGTCTGAGCAAACACAAAGGGGTGACATTAAACACTTCAAACAAGCTAAGTAAATTGGTCCATGGACCTTTTTCAGCAAGAATTCATCCTACAAGTTGAAGAGTCAACATCACATGTATATAGCCTTGAACGATTTAATGAAGGTAATCAATTCATCATTTTTTGACAGAGGTGGGAAGAAATTGGAAAACTGGAGAAAACCCATACAGAAATGGGGAGAATTTATAAACTACTAACTCTATATATTTCCCCCACTATCTTAGTGATCAGGATAGATGAAGGACTCATTTTAAGATTTATTTTATAGCACAGGCAGAAAGGAATTATGTTTGTTCTGCATAAATCATTTAACTCACTAGTTAGTTAGAGATATTATAGTTGATAGTTTCTATCTACTATGTAAATATTTTAATACCTTTAGTAGATTAAGCAAAATATTTCAAAGGGAACCCTAATTACTAACAATATAATACATTAATAGAAGGTAATGGCTATGCATCTTTTGCCATGTGCCATCAAGTTATTAGTATAAATGAACACCATCTTTTTTGAAACAGGAATCATCTTTATTGAATTGTGACTTATGACATAGGCAGTCATACATTTATGTAAATAAAAACAAACCATATTGACATATTTTCAGTTGTAAACATTATACATCATTTATAATCTTCTATAGAGTCATTGTCAGTTAAACATTACATATCTCATTCAATTCCTGACTTTCCTTAAACTTCATTCCTCCTCCAAAATATTATTCTGCATATACTGTTCCCACAATTCCCATTTTTCCTACGTAATTTGCTCCTATTATTTTCTGAAGATCCCACTTCCACTCCTTTTATCACTGTTACAATTATTCACTACTTCTAGTATGGTTGGTTTTGACTTTGATTTCTATTTTCTAATAATTGCCTTTTTTGGCAGCCGCCAGAATTAAACTCAGCAAGGCCTTACTATGTCTAGGAAATTCCAACTGAGTATTACAATTCAATAAAAATTATTTCCTTAGTTACGTCAATTTGCTCACCCAGTATTTTTGACGGAGTAGTCTGCAGGGAATTTTTAAAGTCTGCAAACTCATTACACTCTCAAAAATATCTTCCCTATTACCTCTTTCTTCCTCATCACACCTCCAACATTTGCAATCAATTTGAGGAAAAATTCTTTGGAGTCTGCTTGGGGTATAACAATACATATGCAAACACTTCCAAGTAAAGATTCATAAATCTTCTAGACTTTGTTGCATATCTGGGAGACATACATATATCATCCTATTGTTTCTTTGTGAATTACTTATCCAATCACTCTTCCCAAGCCTTTCTAACCTCCTCTGATTGATACTCATGCTTATCATGCAGTATTTTATATGCCCTACTAATTATACCTTTGTAACAACAGCTTCTGTTCTAGATTCTACTAAAAAATCTACCAGTGCTGGCCTTTCCATTATGATCCACCTATTCCTTTCTCTTTGCCTATATTCTAATATCAGTCCTTGATAGGGAGGGAATCTCTAGCCTGTAGTCCAAAGAAATTCTTGACCTCTTCCCATTCTTTTACCTTTCCATCTATAATTATTTGCTCCCAATACCTTGGTTCCTTTGCTAGTTTTCTCCAGTAAATTCCACTTCTTCCTTGCCTAATCTTTGTACCCCTAATTGCAATCATCCCTATCGGCAGAATCTCCTTTCTCCATTCCTGTGTTGGCTTAGTTGTTAGAATACTTTCTGCTACTTTATGAATATAATATTCTGTGTGGTTATTGTTATTCCTCTTAAGGCTCTACATCAGAAATCCCAACAGCTCCTTATTTCTTGAGCTTCCCCCTGTTTCATTATCATCATCCCTTTCTTCTTTGAATTATAGGTTTCTGATTGTACTATGTATAGGAGTCTTAACTGTGTAGCTCTGAAATATACCCATTCAAAGCAGGTAATCCCAAACCACCTTGTTCTATTGGAAGGATCAGAGTATCCCACTTGATTCTTGCCCTCTTCCCACTGATGAAATCCTTATACTCCTTATTAGTTGCTATCCACAACTTCTCTTTGATAAAAATATCCTTGACCTGTGTATAAAACTAAATGGACTAAATGCATTTTTATTGCTTGTATTCATATCCATAAACAGAGCTTCCAATTTCTCAGTTTTTGTATTGTCTTTTGTTTAGTCTATTCCCACATATTCTTGGCTTCCACAACAGAATCCTTTTTATTCCATATTGCTAATTACTTCATTTATCATGTCCCCATAAATATTGATATAGTCAAACCACTTCACGTATGGGTATATAGTCTACACTTATTGCCTTTGTTTTTTTTTTGTTTTGTTTTTATTTATCATCATTCATTTTGTAACCTGAAAAAGATTGAAACTGTCTGAAAATGTTCTACAACACTGAAATGTCCTTTTCTGGTTTTATCAGGTACAAAATACTATCATCTGCAAACAAAGCCAATCTTTTCTTGATTAGCATACCGATTATATCCCTGAATTTCTGAGTCCCTTACTTTCTTTGCCAATGGTTCTAAATTTAGTGCAAATAACAAAAGCGAGAGAGGACTGGTTCCTCTGGTCCAACAGAACTTATCAGAGAGGACCCCATCCCCTTACACAATCTTTAATTTTCACCTCCAATGCATCACATATCCTCCTAATCATCCATATTATTTTATCGGGGACTGCAAATGCTTCTCTTGCACTACTCTTAAATCCCAGCTTACTCTGTTGAATGCTTTTTCTACATCAAGACCCACCAACAGCAGTGGTATTTTATTACATTCTGCTTCACTCTGGATCATCATTTTTCTTTTAATGTTGTCAAATGTTTGCCTCCCCTGCACTAAACCACATTGATTGATATGTATCAATTTTGGCATCACCTTTGCTCTTCATTTAGCCATTATAGACATAAACACTTTATAATCATGGTTTAGTATTGAAATGGGAATGTATGAGGCTGAATCTGATGTGTCCTTCCTATATTTAGATATTACAGCTGCCACTGCTTTCTTCCAAGATTTGGTGCTTCTCTTCCTTTTTAAAATACTATTAAACAAAATCTTCCAGATCTTTATCATTTTCATCCCTCCTAGCTTCCAAACTTCCACAGGAATAACATCTACTCCTGGAGACCTTCCTGTAGATTGGTTATACATCAGCATTTTAATCTCACCTCCTCCTACCCTATCAGTAATTGAGCCTCATATACCTTTAACCTTGGCATATTTAATTCTTCCATAAACATTTCCATTTGCCCTTTTTCTTGCTTTCCACACTTTTCTGCTTTATACACATTTTCATAAAATGTCTAAAATATTTCTGATACCTCTACAAGATCTCTGGTTATTTTCCTTGTAATAGGCTCCCTAAGCTTGGTGACAACCCTTTCTACATTCTGTTACTTGTGCTCTGGAGTAATTATCAAAATAAATGTAGCTTAAGAGCAATCTTTCTAAACTAATGTATATTATTGAGGTGGTCCCTTATTTTCTCTTTATCACTCTGCAGTTGCACCTGTTCTTGTTCTGTGAGATTCACCCTATTCTGCAATACTTTAAGCTTTGTCAGTCCCTCAAAATAATTATTGTTAATTCTTAACCATATTTTTTTCTTTTATTTCTACCCCATCTTTAAACTTCACTTTCATTTCATCCCATCCCTAGCTATATTTTCTGAAGAAGTTTCTAACTTCCCTAATAACTCCTAAATAATTTCTACTATCTGTACCTTAAATTCCTCTCTGTTTAACAGATCATTTGGGAAGTGCCAGTGTCTTATTTTTATTTCTTTGCCCTGTATTTTTATTTTATTTATTATTGGTGCATGATTTGAAATAGTTATTGGATGCATATCAAAACTTTCAATTAAATGCACGTTTCTGTGATTTCTGTCTTGCCTAGCCCAGTTTTTGTACCATGGGGAATAATATGTAAATTCTCTCCAAGTTCCTACTTCTGAATTCACATCTACTATACCAAATATTTTCATAAATTTATTCACAAATCGACCCTCTTTTGTTATATTTCCCTTCTAACCCCCAGAAACATCCTCGTTGTTGCAAATCAAATTCCAGTCCCCATCTAAAAGTAATATTCCCTGCTGATAGCTGATTATTTCTCCCAGAATTTTCTTAAGCACTATTGTAACAGTTTTAGATAGAATGTAAATACATGCCAGCATAATCATCCTCCCTTGCCGATAGCCCCTTACTACCACAAATCTACCATTATTATCTTTTTTCAGTTATCTTTTTTCATATCCTATCACTATTGGAGCTCCTCTAGCAATTAATATAAGTACTCTTGTTTCTCTTGTCCCAGATATTCTGCTGAATAACCATACTGAAATCATTTCTTTATCAAATTCACATGCTCAGTTCTTTCCAAATATGTCTCCTGTAGCATAGCTATTTACACTGGGCATTTTTTAATACAGTTCACTACTCTTACTTTTTTGCATATATCTGTGAGACCATTCAGAGCAGCATTCACAGGTTTGAACTGACCTATAATGAAAATTATCCACGCTAAGATGCCTGGTACAGTCTGTGCTTCTACTTACACTAAGTGCTGCCTTTTCTTTTGTATTACCTTTATTCTTCTCCTATATGTAGAAAACAACTTGAATGCTTTCAGAAATCATTACCGTGGATTCACAAATGGCTGATTTCCATGCAGGAACAGTGTAGGAGCTCCTGCATGGAAAATGGCTGCTGAGCGATCCAGGAAAGTGCCGTTTTCATGTGCATGAGTGGCCCTACACTGTTCCTGCATGGAAAGCCATGCAGGAGGCAAATCACCTCATTTGTTGGTAAAAACCATGCAAATGAGGTGATTTTGTGATCCATGAAGTTGGCCAGATTCCGTGCAGGAACAGTGTCAGAGCAGAAATGTGTTCAGTTAGTAACTGAATACATTTCTGCATCTGAACAAATGGAGGCAGGACAGCTCATTACAGTGAAACCCACATGACAATGGCCAAATATAAGGCCACTGGCAGTAATAACAGTTTATATTTTTTTAATGAAACTTTTTTTTTTTGGCTGATCATGGCCGTTTAAGCTTAGGGCAGTGGCACACAAATGGGATTGTGCCAAAAATAAAAAAAAAAATGAGAAATGTCAATTTTAAGTTAATTCTGCATTGTGCCATAATAGTAAATGGCATGCAGAATGTAAACAATATCAGGGACCACTGGTTGTCAAGGGGAAAGGGTCCATTTAAGTGCAGTTACTAACGACTTACACATGGGGTATGCAAATGAGGGGAGTTATATTGAATCACAGATTTCCTCAAAGTGTAAGCTTGTACCTAACCATGTAGATACAGCAATACAACAGTGCAAGTGTAAGAGCTGAATGACTTCATAAGGGGGTGTGTCATGCTTGCTGTAAGCACATTGGAGTTCTGTGGCCCATGTTTGCCCTTAGCTAAGCACAGCTAAGGAAGGGGGGGTGTTAAATGTGCCTTAGCACTGTGTATATAGAGTAAATGGGTGTGCACACCACGCACTGGGATTTAAACACACACACACACACACACACACACACACACACACACACACACACACACACACACACACACACACACAAAAAAAAAGAGGAAATGGCAGCACTGTTTACATTTGAGCACTTTGTATGTGTGGCATGCCTCGGGCCTTAAATAGGGAGGAACTGGGAAGGAGAAACAGCACCAGGAAGGCAATCAAGGAGAACTAGCATAGCTGGCAGGTAGAATGTATCAGAATCAGCCAATTACACATGCAGCAGCCCAGCACACTAATATAAACTATGTAAACACCCTACAGACTGTTTTTTTCCCACAAACTCTACACCACTGGTGAACAAAGATGGGGGATTTTTAACTGGCAAAACTAACTAAAAATGTTAGAGGCTGCTGCTGCTTTACTCCATCAATATCTGCTAGAGACAGAGGGTGGTGAGGAGGGGAATGCTGACAACTGACCCACAGTAAGGAGGAGGATAAGAGTGTACAGACCCAGTGTAACCTACCAGGGCCTACATGAGCTGGAAATAGTAGAGTGCTATAGGGTGGACAGGAACATTCTACAGCAAATTGTTGAGCTGTGCTGGCTACGCCTTACACACAAAACTAATAGAGGGTAAACCATCCCAGTGGATACCAAGATATGTCTAGGCTTAAGAATACTAGCCACAGGTACCTTCCAAAGACCAACTGGAGACATCATGGGGGTCTCACAGGCATCAGCATCCAGGGTACTCCACCAGTTCCTGGATGCCATGACACAACATGCCAATGAATGCATATATTTCCCCACTGCCCGTGAGGCACTCACCACACGTATGTGTCTCTTCCACTGTATAGCAGAATACCCTGAGTTAGTTGGTGCTATAGACTGCATACACATCTACATCAAAGCACCACCCAGTGAGTGGGGAAGGGTCTACATAAACTGCAAGGGCTTCCCCTCCATCAACTACCAGGTCATGTGCAATGCCCAGGACATTATCATGAATGCATGTGCTGGCAGCCCTGGAAGCTATCGCGACTCCAACATCTGGCATTGCTCACAGCTGTATCAGGCATTTGCCAGGGGGGACATCCCATATGGCCATCTAGTGGGGGATGCTGGCTATGCACTGGAGCTGTGGCTGATGATACCCATTAGAAATGCACACACCTGAACAAGAACACCATAATGAGGCACATGCACAAACCTGGGTCAATGTAGAGCATGTGTTTGAGATGCCTTGACATATCCGGTGGAGCCTTGCAGCACTCTCCAGCTACATGTACACAAATGTTCATAGTATGTGCCATGCTGCACAATATGATCCTGCAGAAACAGCTGTAGCAGGAATAGCACATGGCAGGGCCACACAGCCCCCCACCATTGCCAAGGTCAGCACAGGCACAGAGGGACTCAGAGGAGAAACATCCTGAGCCTATCCCTGTAGGCAGAAGAAGGCGTACACAGTATGCTCAGGGCTTGACAAAGAGGCAACACATAGCACACACACTGACACTGTAGGGACCCAGAGACACGTACCTCTCTCCAACTCGCACATACAGTAAAAGGGATGCCAAACATGACACTACCTGAGCTTTACCATGTACAGGGAGTATACTATGTGCATCCAACATAGTTAGCCCTCCAGCACTGTCCTAAATACTGGCCCAGCAACATGGTAGGTCACTCTTCCAAGCAATTACTGAATGGAGCAGTATGTTCTCATACTTGTATGTATGATATGGACGCAAGCATGCAAGGGAATTGGATGGCTGAATGGGATAGCAGCAGACAGCTATATGGGACAACAGAAAATTCATAACAAATACTGATGTCAACATACTAGACAGCACTATACAAGGTGACAACCCCCACTGCAGTACATGTGATGGCCCAAAGAACTGTGGGTGTCAACAGGTCACACACATGGATGTCAGTGAGGGTCACATATCCACCACCAGCCTCACCCAGCAGGACAGTGTTAGATGACCATGAAGAAAGGCTGGGCTAAGGCCTCCAAATGATGGCAATGGTGAACAGCACCCCACCAAACCTACACAGACATACTACAACAGGTCTGGCAGTTGTATTCCAGTTCTGAAGGGTAAGAAGTCTGAAACTGAAATATATGCGATTAAGATCTAACATATGTACTCTACTGACATGCCTCCTGTCTGCATGATAGGTCACAATACAATATGAAATGGAAGCCAACAGTGTAACCAAAATACCAGTACAGTAATTTCAAATGTTAAAGTCTGCAGGTGTGCACCCTCCGCCCACAATCCCATATAGAAATGCAGTAACAGATGGCCTGCAGCACTCTCAAATGGCCTACAGTCCTCTGGCAAAGGCCCATGCCTCACCCATAGTGCCAATGTACGGAATGTCAGGGGGTCCACTAACAACCTAACACAGTAAACAGAAAACAAATGCAAGGCCATGTTGACAAATGCCAGTAGCATGCCTCCCCATGTCTTACTGCAAGGACTGTGGATTAGGCCATAAATACTACTGGGATAAAGGCCCAACTATAGGGATACCTCTGAGATATTGCTTACATAATGTTAGGTGGAGGAGAGGATAACAGAGGAGGATGTAGAAGCATGGATGTCATGGAGTGTGTGACGTCTGAAACTCTAATGTCCACCTATACTGTTCCCGACTGCTAACCCATGAATGAATAGCCATGAAACAGCTTGTAAACCACAATGTAAAGGTAAACTGACCAGATATATTAGTTCTGCCTCTGGATAGCCTGGTTGTATCTGTACAGCTTAGAAGTGTGGCCCCAACAGGATATGACCATTCTGTGAAGTTGAGAAAAGCACAAGGAGGGGAACCCCAGCCAGCGTACTAACAAGGTACTGCACCATTTACACAGAACCAGCAGTCTATTGTCTATAGCTACCCCTCCACAATGGCAGGTGTGTGCCAGAATGTGTAGTCTATATGCCTCGGAATATTGGTCTCAGCTTCATTCATCTCATATTTTCTGGTCAATAACTGTGAACAAAGAATGATAACTGTCAGTAGTTGATGACATGACACATCACAGTGGAAAACAGTGCATATGTCAGAATATCTATGCTACAAACAAACATGTCACACAAGCAGCACAGACAGCAATAGTTACAGTATCCCCTGTATGTTAAGCCCATTGTGTCTCCATATTGGCAACCTATCTATAGATATCCTGCAGAAACAGTTTGCTAGGTGTAGCTGTAGCACACAAAGCCCTGTACTGGAGTCCAACCATCCCTGGAATGGATGCACACACTCAATATAGAAGGTCATACTGGACATGTTCCAACACTTAGAGAAATGAAGCCCATATCTCAAAACACAGTGGACTACAGATATCGGTTATTCGCAGCTGTCTATGCACACACACACCAAATTGTACACCATTGATACTTCACACACACACATATAGGAACACACACACACATATCTAAGGCCAACATGATATAATGTCAAACATACACAAACAGAGACGTGGGGAAGAGAAAGGCAGACAGCGACAGAGAGAATCCCATTATGAGGCCTGCCTCACCCACTACACATCCCATTGGCCTATATCACATGATGTGCTAATGTCATTCACTGTAGAAATACCTTTGGTTAGCCCTCAGCCCTATAGTGTTAGTGGTGCTTGTGATAACTGTGTAACACTACAGTACAAATAGGTATCCATGTAGCAGTTGTAATTTCAGTCCTGTCAAATGTAATGTGTGTGTGTGTGTGTGTGTGTGTGTGTGTGTGTGTGTGTGTGTGTGTGTGTGTGTGTGTTTCTAGATAAATGTGGTTGAGGCCATTCACACTCACTAAACCTCCCTTACCCCTCCTTCAGCACTGCTGCTGATGTCACTCACCTTTAAAGATACCTTTGGACAGCTCTCCAGCATATAAGCTCTGTGGCACTTGCGATAACTGCATAATACTATAGTGTGGCAAACTAGTTAGGTAGGAGTTCTGATTCTGATCCTAGCAACTGTGTAAATCTGAGTGTTTGTCTGAGAGAGTGTGTGTATGCTTGTACTGACCTGATTTTGTGGTCATTCACACTTACAACACTTTTCTTATCCCTCCTTTAGCACTGCTGCAGATGTCACTCACCTTCAAAGATACCTTTGGACAGCTCTCCAACATATAAGCTCTGTGGTGCATGCAATAACTGTGGAATACTATAGTGTAGCAAACTAGTTAGGTAGGAGCTCCAATCCTAATCCTAGCAACTATGTGAATGTGAGTGTTTGCGTGAGAAAGTGTGTGTATGCTTGTACAGACCTGATTTTGTGGTCATTCACACTTACAACACTTCCCTTATTGCTCCTTTAGCACTGCTGCTGATGTCACTCACCTTCAAAGATACCTTTAGACAGCTCTTCAACATAAAAGCTCCATGGTGCTTGTGATAACTGTGTAATACGATAGTATTACACAGTTAGCAAACTGTTAGGTAGGAGTGTAGCAAACTAGTTAGGTAGGAGTTCCAATCCTGATTCTGGCAACTGTGTAAATGTGAGAGAGTATGTCTGTCCTTGTAGGGACCTGCTTATGTGGTCATTCAGACTTACAACACTTCCCTTACCCCTCCTTTAGCACTGTTGCTGATGCCACTCACCTTCAAAGATACCTTTGGACAGCTCTCCAGCATATAAGCTCCGTGGTGCTTGTGATAACTGTGTAATACTGTAATGTAGCAAACTAGTTAGGTAGGAGTTCCAATCCTGATCCTGGCAACTGTGTAAATGTAAGTGTTTTTATGAGAGTCTGTGTGTATCCTTGTAGAGACTTGATTTTGTGGTCATTCACACTTACAACACTTCCTTTACCCCTCCTTTAGCACTGCTGCTGTTGTCACTTAACTTCAAAGATACCTTTGCACAGCTTTCCAACATGTAAGCTCCATGGCACATGTGATACATGCGGAACAATGTAGTAGCAATAACTACATACATAGGGGGTTGAATCTCATCCCTGGCAAGTGTTTGTGTGTGTATATATGTCTGCATATGTATGTCTGCATCTCAAAGATCTTGGCCCCATTTACACCCAGTACACATCTCAGTGCCTTTCTTTAGCAGTCCTGCAGATAACATCCACCTTAGAAGTACCTGTTGGCAACCCTAAACCATGTAAGGTCAGTGGTACATGTGGTAAATGTGTAACATAATGGTCCAAAAAGATAGTTAGATAGAGGTTTGAATCTCACCCCTGGCAAAAGTAAATGTGTGTGTAGAGTAAAATATTTTTTGGAATCTCTCACCCACATCACCCAATGTCAGTATTTACAAGGGCTGGTGATGTTCCTCACCTTAGAAGTTCCTTGGGACAACATCCATCCTATAAGCTCTGTGGAGTGTGCGATAAATGCAATACACTGTTGTAGCAATGCATAGCTAGGTAGGGGTTTGAAACTCAGTACTGGCAAGTGTGTTTGTGTGTGTGTGTGTGTGTGTGTGTGTGTGTGTGTGTGTGTGTGTGTGTGTGTGTCATCAGTATCCTGTGTGATTGTGTAATAACAGAATCCATTGGGGGTGGGTTTTGATAAATTATTATGTTGAGGACCTAGTATATGTCACAATGTCCACATTACAAGGTCAACAGTTGTCAAACACCGTAGAGGTTGGTGTAGATAATCCACAGCTCTAAATGTCTAGTGCCATGTAGAATGACTATGTGACAGTATGGATTAGTGAACAATATAGGCAACCCTTCTAATACTCAGAGACCACTCTCCACCCATGTATCATACACAAACACACTTGGCTAGGCAACAACCAGTATATCGGTAGTTCCCCTGCATATTGCCTCACAGATAGTACCCACGATGTGATTGCAGTGGACTACATGCCTGTTGACCACAACAGTGCTACTGACATCAGAAAGTACTTTGATGTGTTACATCTCCTGACTGAGTGTGTGCTATCCAGCAAGTAAAAGGACATGGCACCCTGTTCCATCCCCTCAGTAGTCCAATCAATGTGACAAGGCCCTTTTGCCATGTTCCCCACTGGACGCCTACAACAACAGTAGATTCTGTAACTGTATCCCACAAAGGGAATACCATGCCTTATACACATTCCCTGGCCACTAACTCCACTGAAAACCCATATCATACTGTCAATGTAGGTGCAATCACTACCGCAGTTACATAGCCAGGCCTCACCAAATGAGGTCAGGAATGCTACATCAGAAGATACCAATCTGTCCACACAACATGCCCCAGAGACCTCAAGCACACTTCCACACATCAAAGAACATGCATATGGGACATGTGCACAACCCAGACACTGTCCATGTTATGGAATATAGATCACATACATGGGAAGCAGTGCACATCACTGGCCACCCACAATAAAAATCTGGATGAGTGGATGGAGAATACAATACTCACCCCTGGGGACCACTCCAGTGACTATACTCCTGAGCTACACTGGGGACTATTGTCATGTGGCCTGATGCCAGGGTATTCTCTTGGGCTAGCCTTGTAGAGCCTTCAGGCCCATTCACCTACTACACACCTATGAAGCAATGAACATCAGTGTGTGTGTGTGTGTGTGTGTGTGTGTGTGTGTGTGTGTGTGTGTGTGTGTGTGTGTGTGTGTGTGAATAGTAATTCCAGTGTATTTGGTTGATGAATATCCCATGGCTGTGGTTATTAGCAATCAGAGGTGTGTCCAAACTAGAACATGTACCATTCTCCATTCTACAACAGATGTACATCAACATATAGCTCTGGACAACCCTCAGCCCTATAAACTGTGAGGCATATGCAATCACTGTGCTACAGACTGGAGATTACCATGCACATACTGTACCCTGCCTATGACATGGTGTATGTGTCACCACACTGCCATACCCTGTGACCTTGCTGCAGGACCACATCCTGGTGACACACAGACACCTAGAATGGAATTGGGATACAGCATGTGAGAACACATTTACTCAGCACTTTGTGGGGGGAGAGAGGGGTAAAGCTGACACTGAATGCATTGCCAAGACTGTGGCTGATATCTGTTGTCTCAGGATAGGTATTAGCTTTGTGAAGTAACTTGCAGCACTTGTGTTTAATGCTGTGGAGGTTGCTGATGCAGCTATCAAAGACTCTTGTGACAGTTGTCATTGTCTGCTGCATCTCTGCTGACATAGATGCCTGACAGAGATTCCATGAGGGATCCAAAGTTGTGTTTGAGGCTAATAAAGGGGTTCAACAGTCATGGGACATCACATTTTCCTGCAACAGTGTCCTCTTTCTGATGTGCATTTTAGTAATGGCAGGGGACCATCACATTGTCTTCCAGTGTTTGGAGGACAGTGTCTTGGTTCTGTTGGCTCTGGCTAGTACCATGCATTCATTTACCTGTTTGTATAGTGCCTATGTGTATGATTCCACAGTCATGCAGCTATGTCCCATTGCCATGGGTGCAGTGAAGACATCAACCCCTATTTTCATGGCTGCAAAGTCAGCTTTGTAGAGGTTTTGCCAGGTGGTTATCTTTGTGGGGGGGGGGGGGGGTGGCTGACATGTTGAGTTCCATGTTGTATACAGCCTGTGTGAATCTCACCATGCAGGGATTGACATCTGGGGATGAGCAATGGTCCCATACTTAAGTGGTTAATACAAGTCAAGGTTGTTGCATCCTCTACCAGGGGTCAGTATGAGCTGGTTTAGGGCAATGGAAATGATGAATCCCAGAAGAGTTGGGCCACAGTACTGGCACTTGGCTATATTCCCCAGGTGATGGGAGGGTAGTTGAAGACTTGTACTATGTCAGTGTTGTGTTGGACCATCATAGATGGCAGGGTGTTAAGGAATGTGCATTGACAGTCCAGGGATACAGATATGGACCCATAGCAGGCTATGGTCTGGATTGCACTATTACCCCAAGGCAGTTGAACTGGAAGTATCTCCAATGCATTATGATGGGATACAAGTCTGGAGGTGTTCCTATCCATAATGAATATGGAGACAATGCCACCTGTAGAGATGTGGTGTGGTCCATGTTTGGGGTCTGACAGTTATGGAATGTGTCATAGCCTGAAACTGCAGATCTGATGTCTACTGCTGTGAACCTCTCCATTACGGCAGACATGTGTCCTTCACTCCAACTGCTATGAATGACTGCATCCTGACAGTTAGATGTCCACAGTTGAGCAGCATGACCCTCAGATTGCATACACGTGTAGCTGTTATGGTGGTAATAACATTAGGAACACTGCCTAATAAGGTACCATAGGGTTGGCAAGACACTTAGCTAGTACCTGGTAACCCAGTGGTGACAGATGTAGGACATCCATGGCAAGTCACTGTGTTCTGCCAATTATGCCATCCCAAGCAGAGAAGTTCTGGATCCCTTGAGAATGACACATAACATGTAAGCCAATGTTACAGTCAACCATCTGTTGATAGCATCACAGCATCATTCTGGGCGACAGTGGTACATTGCCCAGGGCTACTGTCACATCTGCCTGGACTGCATAATCAGAGAGTTCAACCATGTCTCCTGTCATATAGTCCAGGGAGGTGTGTTCCAAGTCATTCACACCCACATGGATAAGGAGTGATACCTATAGTTGTTGTGGAGTGACATGACTGGCTGTGTCATGTGTTAGATGCTGGCATGTGATTGATATTTGGCTGTTACCTGCTCCATATTTAACTTAGTGAGTGGGATGTGTGTGCCTCAGTATTGAGTTACCCAAGATCACTGTATTGTGGAAGGTGGTTAGCCTTAGGGGCTTATGTTGGGGGCACACTGTGTAGGTTAAATTTGTGTTCCTTGGCATGTGCCATGTCGCTGTGTCTGAGTGGGCATCTGCCTTGGTGGTCTGTGCTGTTTGGGTAGATGTCCAGTGAGTGCCTTTGGGAAAGTGGGTGTGTGGCTTTTCACTGTATGTAATGCCTGTCAAAGTGAGTGTCATGGTGAGCTATGTGTTCCACATGGTGTGGTGCAGGTGTTGATCTTATCTTCTTAGGTTCATAGGTTCATAGGTTCATACTAGGCTATCTGCCCTAGGGCATTTACAAGCCTAGCCAGAGTATGTTTGGCTTTCGCCACCCATTTTAAATTAATTTTGCTATGCCCTTTGATACCCGGGGTAAACCTATGATCTCCCATCCACTCATCAAGACTCCTCTTGAAGAAAATCAATGAGGGACTCTGCCTAACCTGGACTGGGATTTTATTCCATAGTGAAGGGAGCCTCTGGGTTATGAATCTATCCCTCCAGCATGTCCTATTTATTTCAGTGCTGAGGTTCAAGTCTCTCGAGCATGTAGCTCGATGGGATTTGGATTTTTTGAGGTGCAGCATGTCCCTTAATTCCGGGTTGGACATGGCCTTATACGTCAGGCACAGGTCACCTCTGAGCAGGCGGTATGCCGCTGAGTAGAGCTGGAGTTTCTTTAACCGGGCAGCATATGGCATCTGTTTGAGCCCTTTGATCCTCTTGGTGAGGTACTTTTGGGGTCTTTCCAGTTGCTGCAGGTGTTTGATAAGGTACATCCCAAAAGGGGCATTGTATTCGATTATGGGCCTGATGAGGGATGAGTAAAGAGGCATGATGACCTCCCCTAATCTAGATGTGAATCCCTTCATGATTAGGTGGGCTATATAAAATGTTTTTCTAACCACTTTGGCCACGTGGTTGTCAAATGAGAGACTGCTATCAACTTGGGTCCCCAGGTCCCTAATTACTTCTTCTGTACTTAATGGATTACCACCTATGTGGTAATTTGTGGGCACTTTGTTTTTGCCAAAGGGGATGACTATATACTTTTTGGCGTTTTGCTTGAGGCCATGGCTCTGGCACCAGTTGTCTGTTTCTATGAGGCCCTTTTGGAGGATGCTTGTGTCGGCTGGAGAGTCGATTATGGCGCCCAGTTTGCAGTCATCTGCGAACTTGGTCAGCCACAGTCCTTCTGTGTTGGCCTGTACCTCCGAGAAATATATACCAAACAAGAGAGGTCCCAGGACTGAGCCTTGTGGGATGCCACTTGTAACTGGTTTGGAGTCTGACATGGCTCCAGCAATTCTAACTGTGTGGGTTCTGTCCTTGAGCCAGTTTGCAACCTATCTAGTGACATAGGGGTTTATATTTAAGCTGGTGAGTTTATCTATAATGCCCGAGTGGGGTATTGTATCGAAGGCTTTTGCGAGGTCCAGATAGGCTGTGTGGACCACCTTCCCTTTGTCAATGGCCTTGGTGACTGTTTCAAAGAAGTCAACCAGGTTTAAGAGGCAGGATCTGCCCTTAACAAAGCCAAACTGGGTAGGATCCAGTGTCTGTAGGTCCCCAATATCTTTCCATAGCTTTGCAGACCAAGCTAGTCAGGCTTATGGGGCGATAGTTTCCAGGGTCCGTTGACCCACCACCTTTGTGGAGAGGGACCACTGTTGCTGTACGCCACTCTTTGGGTATATATCCTGTAGTAAGGCTGAGATTGAACAGTAGTTTTATGTTTGGGTTTAGCTCTTCTTGGAGTTCATGTAGGACGCAGCCTGGGACACCGTCTGGTCCCATTGATGCTGTGTTTTTGCTTTGAGAGGCTCCCACCTGAGCATCTGAGATGTCAGGGGGGGCAGCACTCTGCTGGAATAGATATTTGCCCTTTTGGTGGGGAGGGGGGGGAGAAGTTTGTGCTGAACCTGTCAGCTAGGATGTTGGCAATGTCTGTGGGTTCGGTGTATTTTTTGTCATTTTGGACTAATTCTGAGCATATCTGGGAATTCCCACCCAGGTTCCTAACATAACTAAAGAAAGCCTTGTGATTATCCTTAGTGTCCTGTGCAATTTTTCTCTCGACGCTGGCCTTTGACAATTTTATGAGTGCCCTTAGTTTTTTGCTAATACTGATCAGAGATGCCTTCCCTTTTTGGAATTTTGCTCTATCATGTAGTAGCTTCCTCCTTCTATTGTATAGTTTGTTTATGGCTGGGGTCCACCAAACAGGTCGTCTGCCTTTGGAGGATTGGGTCTTGGTTTTATTTGGGATTGCATGATCCATGCATTCCTGAAGGTGTTCATAGAATGCATTTATAAAGGATTCTGTGGTCTGGGCCGTATTTTCCACAGGCCCGGGGGCTTTGAAGGATTCCACCTCCATTTTGAGGAGTGTGAAATTTGCTTTAGAGAAGTTTTTCACTGTGGTTTTCTGGGCAGGTGGTGGGGTCGGGATGTGAATATCCAGTGAGATCAGTTTATGGTCTGATCTTACCAGTGAGGGATACACTTCTGGTCTGGAGCATAGAGTCCCCATGTTGGTGATGATCAAGTCCAGTATGTTTTCCCCTCTTGTGGGAGTGGTAACAAGTTGTTCCATAGCATTTGAGTTTATGAATTCTAGGAACCTTTGGGCAAGGGTGTTGGAGCTAGAGTAATGCTCCCAATCTATATTTGGGTAGTTGAAGTCGCCCAATATAATGGTGTTTGGAGAGACCTTCATATTTTCCAATGTTCTCACGAAGGCCGAGTGGGGTTCCTGGGTTTGGGAGGGTGGTCTGTAGCAGGATATAAACTGGAAGGCAGTTTTACCCACTGTTAGTTGCACATGGATAGTCTCTGATGCTTCGTGCTTTGCCACCAACCTGGAGGTGTGGGTATCTTTGATGAATATCGATACTCCCCCTCCTTTTGTGGTTCAGTCCAAGTTTTGGGGCCGAAAAGCATGGTATGAGGTATAACCTGGTAGTGCTGTGGTGCTCTCGGGAGTTCTGAACCAGGTTTCTGTTACTGCACAGATATCGATGTTCTCCATGCTAAGGAGAGTTTTGAGTGCGTGCATCTTGAGGTTTAGACTTGACCTGCTAGTCCAGTCTTTGCTGGAGAGTGCATATGTCCACATTGGGTGATATATGGGTAAACCTCACAGGGCTGAGTGCTTGGAGTTCAGAGGGGACGGTTGTCTGTGTACATACAGCAGTTGCAACAGTGCCCCAGAATGGACAAGTGCATCAGGTTAATCGGTGAAAGCACAGATAATCACCCTTCAAACATACCAGGAGGGGTGGACATAACTAGTAAATACTAGAGTGACATCTGTGATGAATGAGTACTGCTGACAGCTCACAGGCATGCCACACTTCTTGATACAATAACCTGCTGAAGTGCCAAGCCATAATGCTAGTTGAAATGCAAGACAGAAAGAACTAGCATGATGTACGGGTGTAACAGAAGGCAGACTGTCTTGCCAACTGTAATATTTTACCACAGTTGTGCAGTTATCAGCAGCTTTGGCCATATGAAAGTTCAGTAAGCTCTGTAGCATGTGCAGCAACTGCATAACACTATAGTAGACATACCTAGATAGGCAGGAGTTCTAATCCCAGTACTGGCAAGTGTGTGTGTGTGTGTGTGTGTGTGTGTGTGTGTGTGTGTGTGTGTGTGTGTGTGTGTGTGTGTGTGTATGTGTGTGTGAATCATGTACTGTCTGGCTCATACCATTTTTGACCTGTGTACTACCCTTTACACTTCCCTTCACTCCAGTTTAGTAGACCTGTTGATGTCATCCACCTTAGAATTACCTTTGGAGGAGGTGGAAATGTATTAGCTCTGTGGCGCATCTAATAACTGCATAGCACTATAGTAGGAATACCTAGATAGGCAAGAGTTTTAATCCCAGTACTGGAAAGTGTGTGTGTGTATATGTGTGTGTGTGTGAATTACGTGCTGTCTGGCTCATACCATTTTTTACCTGTGTACTACCCTTTACAATTCCCTTCACCCCAATTTAGTAGACTTGTTGATGTCATCCACCTTAGAAGTACCTTTGGAAGAGGTGGAAATGTATAAGCTCTGTGGCACATCTCTTACCTGTGTAGCACTATAGTAGGAATACATAGATAGGCAGGAGTTCTAATCCTGATGCTGGCAACTATTTGTGTGTGAGTATCATGTCATGTGTGGCTTATACCATTTTGATGTGTATACCATGCATGGCTGGTGACCACCTCCCACTGCCATTACTTTATATTGTGTGGTAACAGCATCTACCTCACATGCAGCAGGTTAAACCATTGTACAGTCCTCTGTACAGATGTGTCTAGAATATCCATATATTTGAAACCTATACATGGTCAGAAGTGGTCTGTGTGCCTTAGCAATGCCCATGTATGTAATATTATAGCCAAATAGGCCACAGTGAGTGTACTGACACATATGGCAGCATGAGGTATCATCCTTGACTGAAACACCATGCTGATAGGATGTCTGCTGTCCTCACAGGTAGCCTGCCTTGTAGGTGCAATACATGAGTACAGATGCTTGGTTTTACAAGTGAACTGTAGCTGATATGGGACACATTAAAGGCTGTAAGAGGTGTGGACTGTCATATTGTGGTCCTAATTAGTATGTAACAGGAACATCTTGCATCTTAAGAGGGGTATGTACACAATTTATATCCACTGTATACCAGTAATGTGTCATGCATGACCTTTCCTTAGGCCGTTTGTCCAGCACAATTTGCTGGCCGCTATCCAGATGTCTTGGCACTGACAAGCTGTGAAGTATGCTACAGGAATGTTGAAATCACATCAGATAGGCCCCAGTGGTGACTGCTGTGATGCAGTACAGTTAACCCCAGCACACGTGAACATGCACAACAAGCAATATAGCTATTACTTAAAGCAATATAGCTATTACTGATGGTTGTGTGCATGGTAAATTGCATGCGCTTTACATGCCTGTGATATTGCCAGGCAACAACAGAACAATGTAATACTCACCAGCTTCAGGCTGCTGTCCCATATGCAGACCAGAGGGTTCTAGGTAGTTGTGAGAGGTAGTTATTGTCAACAGACGCACATGTGGCCTTGATATAGGATGGATGCAGCATGTCTGCACATCTACAGTACTAACCACAATAATACACAATGTCTTGTCCTCACCATTGATGTGCACCTCTGTGCATTAGAAAATTCCATCCACAACTGAAATCAGACCTCACACATACATGTAGATACACTACATATACATGTATGTCTGATACATTAGTGTACTAATCCCCACTGGGCCCTTGCCTGCATGTTCCTCATTCAGTGTGTGTGTGTGTGTGTGTGTGTGTGTTTGTGTGTGTGTGTGTGTGTGTGTGTGTGTGCAACCCACCTCCACAATGCTTCCCTCAGCATCATGGCTTATGTGTTTGGTGTGTGACCCAAGTGTGGTGAGGAGCTCCTCAGTAGGTGTCAGTGGGGGCTGGATGTCTGGGCCTCCACGTGTGGCTAGCCAGTCCCTCACTATAGCAGCAGCCCATTGATGGGCATGGCATTTGAGGTCAGTGGCCCGATGCTGCACATGCTCATAAGTTCTGTGCAGGCCGGCATAATTTACCCTGTGGATCACACTGTTCCACAGGGCAGTCCTCTCCCACACATCTTCTGCTCTCCGTCCACATGACAGGTCATAATGTCCAATTGCATATTGGGTGATGATGTCTGTTTCCCCAACAGAGAATGCTGGTAGATGAGTCCTCTGCATGTTACCTGGAAGACATAAACAGGAAAAGGTCACAGGACCTCATACAGTTGTCAAAAGCACATCAACAGTGGATATTACTTGCAAATAATCCAGACTACACCGAAACCCTCCAAGCTATCATGGCTATAGCAGCTTGCATTATACACCTGTCCCTGAGCTATCTTATTTCCCCCAATGTTGGACACTTGATTGCATAATCCTCTATCCTCCATTCATTTCTGTGTAGTGGGTTGGCAGTGGTCATTTTCCATGTGGATGGTATGTGTATGGTGGCAGGTCTGTGTTTGACTGTGGTGTGTGATGGAGCTCTGAGCACATGCCCGAGTTCATGTAGGAGGCAGACACTGACGTTATTATGCCCCACGGAGATATGCCATCAGAAAGCAATATGTACATGCTCACCATTGCTGAGGGGAGGAGTGTGGTTGATATGCATATCTCCATGTACAACTGGGGTGGACAAGGTGGCAATGTTCCCACCTAACCTGTGTAATGCAGTTTGTCCATATCCACGGCATGTGTGTATGAGGTGTTCTTTACCCCCAGTACAGGGTGAATTGTGTTGTTTCATCTGAGACTTACAACATATGTGGAGACATGGCTGAAATTGTCCTTGGTGGTGTGGATATGTCCGATTCACAGTCATAGTCAGCCTTACAGGACATCCTCTGTGAACTTACATGCTTGCTCAGATATAAGTGGACTTGCTTTAGAGTTGTTGCCTGCACCTATGTGTCCCTGTTCAGCCAATGTATCAGCCTATTATCATCTTCTTCTTCTTCTTTTGGCTTTTCCTGTTTAGGGGTAGCGACAGTGGATCACCTGTCCACTCATGATTGGCAGTGGAGTTTTACGGTGTTGAGTTGCCAGCCCAGTGCCCAACCTTCCACAGAAGGCACACACACGCATACACCTAGGGCCAGTTTAGAGTGTCCAGTCCACCTACAGCATGTATTTGGGATGTGGGAGGAAACTGGAGCACCCGGAGAAAACCCACGCGACCACAGGGAGGACATGCAGCCTCTGCACAGAAAGCACCCCAGCCGAGGATCAAACCAGCGAACCTCTTGCTGTGAGGCAGCAACACTAACCGCTGCACCACTGTGGCCACCCAATGTAGCAACCTATTATATGGAGGAAACCCACGCGACCACAGTGAGGACATGCAGACTCTGCACAGAAAGCACCCCAGCCGAGGATCAAACCGGCAAACCTCTTGCTGTGAGGCAGCAACACTAACCGCTGCAGCACTGTGGCCACCCAATGTAGCAACCTATTATATGGTTTATGTATTGCTGCTGTCCACCAAAAGGGATTACTCTACCTTGGTGGAGGATGGATATACAGGTCAGGTACTGCTGTGTCCATATAGCTACAGTAGATATAAAAGGTACACACCCCTGATACACTGCCTGGTATTTGGGCAATTGGAACATGACACTACAATAACTCATTCCATACCAATCCCCACCTTTAGTGTGACCTATAGCCTATACAATTGAAAACATAATAATCATGTCTGTGAAAACATATGGAAATAATATTCAGTACAATAAGCTAGTTGAATAAGTGTGCACACCCTTAAACTGATATGTTGTGTATGCACCACTTGAGATGGTTACAGCATTCATCCATCTTTATCTGGAATCTAACATCATGGCACATCTTCACTTGGCAATAGTTGGTCACCTTCCTAGAAACACCTTTGATTGTATTTCAATGGAATTGTACAGGTTAGGGGGTCACATAAAGATCAGAAACATTATGAAATGATCTTCTGTGGTTTGATTGTCATATAGCACATATATCTGGCAGTCTAACAGGGGTGTGTACACTTGTGATATCCACTGTATATAGGTGTAGATATAACTGGTAGTGGTAGGCATGGACAGAGGGTCATAACACAGGTGGACAATTCTCTGATTAATAGCTGAATATCATGCCTACTCTAGTACCCATATCAGTGTCAGGGCACTGCAACAACCAGTAGCTGTACACATTTCTGTCTGTTGTATGCACTGACACTGATATTACACACATGTGCAACATGCACAACCTATGTACCTGAATGCTTGAAACCCATGTGATTTAGTTTTGTGCCTTCCAGCTGAACATAAGCATACATACATGTGCTCAGGGGATACCTGGTATACATTTCTGTTGCATGTTAGTATGGCACACTGTAGTTACAGTCTTGCCACTCAATCATACATCTCAACCTGTTACAGCAGTATGTCTGGACAATGGCACACATAAATGGGTGTCAAAGGGGACATCAGTATTGATACTGTATTAATATAGCTGCACCATACATTAGTACATTGATTGCACAGTAGGGTTTGACATCACTGTGATAACCTGGAAGAAGTCCAACAGTCATAAGTAGGCTATTCAGTTACAATGCCATTGCTCACAGGCATGCCAATGGTTTGGCTGACATAACACAGGTATATGTGTATGTGACTACAGATATCAGTCACAAATGTGCTTATTGTCCAACAGAACCTGTACAGTTGAATGTTATTAATTCAATATATCACATGCAGTTCAACACACAAGTCTGCAACAGTACTCTACTATGCAGAAGCCCTCTATAGGTGTCTTAGCTTTACAAGGTAAACGTGTCATACTCATAGTCACAGGTAACATGGATATGGAAAACATCCCATTAACTGGCCTAGCAGTGGCACAGTCACAACTGTTTGACAGCCAACCCTGCAGTTGTCATATATGAGCTGTTATTTCTCAGGTGAGTCAGGCTTCTGAGCTATAATCCCACCTCACAACCTCTTAGAGCATCACATATGGACAATGCCTAAAATGATGGGGGATAAATAGGGACAGACTTTAAATATACCTGTTACAAACATAGGAAGTTCGTAGAATGATACATTTAGCATTACAGTGAATATTCTTAAGGATGTGGAGTCTTAAACTCAAGTGTTTGTCATTACCTGATGACTTCAATCCTCAGCTATTTGCCAGAAAAGTACAGATCTCAGGAGGAGCAGCCAAAATAACTGATGGTAAAATGTGAACATTCTGTGAAGATCTGTACAGTTGAGAGGTATGTCTGTGATATCTCCCACTGTAGAGAGGGACAGATGCTATGGCCATAGCAGCTGTTTAGCAGGACATTAGTACAGCAAGTCTTGTTGGGACATATATTCCTCCAAATCATATTTTCCATTATTACAGACCAAGTACTACATTCAATTACTTGCTTACATGCTCCACTTACCTTTTTTCTTTCTTCTCTTTTCCACTTTATGTTTCATTTATTTCTCTTTCTCTCTCTCTGTGCACTATAGGGATAGAGCTGGTTTGAATAGGTGGCAGCATGGCTTTTGTAGGTGATGCTCATGACCAGATGATGGCCTGTGCACCTGTTGGGGTTCCCCACTTGCTAATTGCATGCAGGGCAGCTGTGTAGTTCTTCCAATAGCCAATGTCATCGCAACACACTCCTATAAATGAGAGTACTCCATGTGGGAGTTGGCCCTTTCCCTTACATTTGAGGAAGACATCCTGGAGTTGTGTGAGCTACTACCTTTTACAACAAGACTTGTGGAGACAAGACAACTAAATGGTGGGGAAGGTTCAAGACTTCGGAGCAGAATGTGAGTATTGCTATTATATGTTTGGAATACTGCTAGTTTAACAGGGTTTGTCTGCACATGCTACTTCTGCATGGATTTCAGTCTGACAAAGTTCTGTCTCTGCATAACTCTCAACTGTAGGGCCATCCACATAATGGCCACAGGTTAGCCTGTTATGAATGGGCTGTTCCCCAGACAGGTGTTGTCCTTGGCAAATCAGTAGCGTACTCTGGTGATTGCATTATGTACATGGTAACATCCATTTGTTTTTCTGACTTTATATCCCTCAGAAAAGATATGCTACAACAATCCTTGTAACACCAGCAACTTTCTCAGTGTTTAACAGCAATATTTCATGTATGGCTGTTTATTTGGGCTTCTGTCCACCAGTTATGTCAGGCTTTGTCCAGATGTTATACAGTAGTAGGTGGATAGGTATACTGGTCTATCATTATTTAATGCTGTAATTCCTGCTGAGGGGAATGGCTAGAAAACATGTTGAAATTTGTACATTCAAGAGATAGGTGCATAGAGAATGATCTTAGATGGCCTTGTAACATATTTTATGTGGGGGACAGTAACGCATGTTTTTTAACTAGGCTGTTAGAACATGTCAGATGTATTACTGATAAGAAATATGTCAGTTCTATAGCTGTACATTTGAATAAAAAAATCATGGGGACAGTAGTGGGTCTCAAGGTACTGTTTTTGAAAACGTTTGTTCCTCAGTGTGATGAAACACTCATAAAAGGGCAATTGTTATGTACAGACTCAATGTATTAATATTAACTGTGGTACTTCATCCCATGGGGGGGGTTAAATGACAAGTGTAATTGGAGGCTGTGTATTCAATTATATAATTAGATATTAATTACTTCTTGTGATTAAGGCATGTATTTCTGGTAATGTTTACTTCTTGAAGCCTTTGGCCAAGACATCAGAGTATAATAAACATCTTTGCTATGTTCAGACATTTTATTTGTTTTGCTAAGAGGTTGTTGTATGTCTGGCCATTGTGTATGGCCTATCATGGTTTTGTAGCAGTTTACTGTTCACTTATTTATTTGGACTGGGGGGGCAGATGTGAGTGTCATGGCTGCTTTTGTATCCAACTGTGCATGCTGCCCCAGTTGTGGGTGGTCTATCAGCAGCATAAGTGTGTATGGGCATTTTGGGACATGTATGCATATATATATATATATATATATATATATATATATATATATATATATATATCTACAAATTTACATAAATATGCATCTGTATATATATATATATATATATATATATATATATATATATATATATATATATGGGTTCATGTAATTTGATCGACAGTTCATTTCACTGACAGTTCATTTCACTGACAGTTCATTACATCGACAAGCATTTGCCCCCTTCCCAATGTTGTGTGACCCTGGAGTTGATATATATATAGTTAGGGGTGGGTGTGGGGGGCACAGCCCCCACATTAGAGGTGTGGGGTGAAGCCCCCCACCTAAAATGCTTGTCGATGTAATGAACTGTCAGTGAAATGAACTGTCAGTGAAATGAACTGTCGATCAAATGACATGAACCCATATATATATATATATATATATATATATATATATATATATATATATATATGTATATACATATGGATCTAAGACTTTTGAATGAAAGTTTAAAAGCCCGAATCCATAACCACCAAACACACATTAATGAAAGCGCTTTCATCAAAAAAGCACTTTCATTAAAGTATGTTAAAAAAACAACACTAAATCTACTTGATTGCAAGGGGGCAAACCCCCCCACACCCCCCATGTGTGGGGCTGCACCTCCACACCCCCTACTTTAATATTCTCACTCCGAGGTCATACTGCAGTGAGGAAAAGGAAATTTTCCCTTACCTCACAGTAGTATGACTGGAACAACAAGCATACTTACACGAAAATGCTGCTTCGGTGAACAGCACGTTTGCGCAAGTATGCTCACCAAATTAGGATTTGGTGAAAGATGCAGTCGAGCATCTGTATGGATCCCATACATATATATCTGTGTGTATTTGTGTGTGTGTGTGTGTGTGTGTGTGTGTGTGTGTGTGTGTGTGTGTGTGTGTGTGTGTGTATATATATATAGATAGATATATAGATATATATAGATATATATCTATATGTATGTATAAATATATATATATATATATATATATATATATATATATATATATGTGTGTGTGTGTGTGTGTACTCCTCAGTAGTTATTGGTAAAATATCTATATATTGTTGTATACATATATGGCTCTCCTTACATATTTCACTCTCTCTCTATGTTTCTATTCAGATATATATATTTATAGATACCAATACTTCCTAATTGCACACTTGTCTCATCTCTATTGTAAACTGGCTGTAAAGAAGGCTATGTTTGAGAAAACATCCTCAAGTGATACAGCTAAACTGGCTTACTGGTAAATTGCATAGGCTATGGTGTGCAGGTTCCTGGGTTCAACGCTTACTAGTGCGCAAATCTGCTTAGCATTTACATTTAAGCAGTGCTTAAACCTGCTAAGCATAGCTTAGCCCTGGTAACCAGTGATCACATTCCAGTCTGATAAAATAGCAGGGTAATGACATCTTTAATAAGTGTATTTAATTTCCTGTACATAACATGCTTCTATGTACTGTCATTACAGTAGCAAGGGGTGTGAGTATACTGTATATGACACCTGGGTATACATGGGTAGTACCACAATCTTTTCTCTTTGGATTTGTTTCATACATGGGTAGTATCCCAGGTTATATGCAGTCACACTTGCATGGTACACCAGCTACAGTGCACTGGTTGACAGAAATAGTTTAACACATATTGTATCATTACTTTAGTACTTTTAACATTGCTTTTTCAAGTAACAGTAGATTGCAGATTGTAGCACTGAAACCATACACCCCTGCATGCAAAGCTGGACTCTGAGTACTGAGTATCTTGTTCTTGGTGTTTAAGCTGTATGTTTATATGTATCCCCTATTGGATATTCATCTGGTATATTGATATTAACTATAGACTACTATGTTTTTTGGACATGTCATTGAGGACTGCTGTCATGTAGTAATGACATACCTTTCAGTTTTAGACATGTATCTTTCAAAACATTCATCCTAATGCATAACCTGTTGGCTGTCTACTTTCTGTCTGTCCTCTGTACAGATGTGCAGATGTCAGGTATTGTTACGGCCATACCACTATGTAGGTGCCCACATTGTATTGTGCTGTGGGCCTGGACACTGCTGCTAGTTCCAACATATGGGACATTCCTTAATGTGGTCCTTGCCCCATTTCCTTGCCTGTGTGAGGGACATTACAGAGGTGGTGGCTTACAGATTCACAAACAGTGGGTGGCAATACATCACAGGACAGGACATGTGGAGACAGCCAACCAACATGGTGGACATATCCCCAGTTTTGTGAACAGATTCTATGTCATCAGTGCTGTTATACACATGGCGGATTGATAGATTGACAAGGTTTGTGTGGACATTCATTTAGTGTGTGACGTCATGACTCACAGTGAAATGTCTATGACATACCTCTACACTGGCACGTTGTCCACAGACTGGCCAGATGTCTGCCTGTTATGTTTTGTGTGTTCATCAGACAGTTGGTGTCCTTGGTAAATCAGTTGTGGACTCTGGGGAATGCAGCCAGTAAATACTCACATCTATTGGCATTACCAATGTCATATTCCTCATAAAGGATATTAAAACAAACCCAGTGACATCTGCAACTGTCTTAATGTATGAGAGCAGTATGTCCAATCTACCCCTGTGTTTGTGCCTCTGTTCCCACCTAGTGATATAGGGGTTGATGCCGAGCTTAGTGAGTGGGGAATGTTATCAAAGGCTTTGGCCAGGTCAATGTAGGCTGTATGTTGTCACCTTGCCTTCATCCACAGGTCAGGTGACTGAAAGCAAGTAGTTAATCAGGTTGAATGAGCAGGTATGACATACCCTTCACAAAGGTAAACTGTGTGGGATCCTGAGTCTGCAGATTCCCATATCCCTGTTTATTAGGTGCATTATGATGCAGTCCATAGCTTCACATAACAGACATGTCAGGCAGTTGGGGGCAGTATTTCCCAGGGTCTGTAGTTACACCTCGTTTGTGTTGAGGGGTGACTGTAGCAATGCACATTTCAGTAGGGACAAAGCCTGAGGTGAGGCTGTGTTTAAATGGGGCACACAGGTAAGGTGCCAGGTCACTCTATAGTTCATGTAGAACACAGCCAGGGATATTCTCAGGTCCCATAGAAGCTGCATTCTTGGCCTTGGACAGTGGTGTTTTAACTTGTGTTGCAGTATTACTGGGTGCCTGGCGGTGTACTGGTATTGTGATTGGTCCTTTGGGGGGGGAGTGAGGGGTAATGTTTGCACTCAAGATGCCAGCCAGTACATTGGCATTATTTGTTGGCTCAGTCTGGGAGGTACCATTGTCTAGTAACTCAGAACATTTCTTCGTATTGCCATAGAGATTTTTTACATAGCTGTATGAGGCCTTGTGGTTGTCTTTACTATGTGCTCCAATTTTGTTCTCACTGCTAACTTTGTAGTATTTGATGAGGGATCACAACTATTCATTGGGGCTGATAAGGGTTTATTTCCTTTTTTGGGACTTCACCTTACTCCATATCAGTTCCCTACTTCTGTTGTACAGTTTCTTAATGGAGCAGACCACCAGATCAGCTTCCTTTTTTTGGAGGTGAGGGTCCTGGTTGTATTGGGTAAGGTGGTATCCATGCATTTGTGTACGTGTTCATAGTGCATTGTTGTTTTATTCAGCTGTCATGCAACTAGTCTCCATTTGCATGGCTGCTGTGAGGTTAGGCAACTCTGAATTTATGAGGCCATAATTAGCTTTGGAAAGGATTTTCATGGTGGTTAGCTGTGCAGTGGGGGTAGGTTGGCTGTGTATTTCCAAAGGTGATTAATTTGTGTTCAGCTATAACAAGGGGAGGTGTTGACTATTGATGTAAAGCAACAGTCGTCCATGTTAGGAAGGACCAGGTCGATGTGATGGGCATGTGCATCGGTACATGAGTAGCTTTCCCACTTAATGGTGGGGTAGTTGAAGTCAACCAGTATGATAGTGTTAGGTTGGACACTAATATTCTCCGGGGTGTTTATGGAGATGGAGTGTGAGTCTTGGGACATGTATGGGGACCTCTAGCAGGATACAACCTGAACCACTGTCTTACCCAATG
The DNA here is from genome assembly GCF_019279795.1 of Protopterus annectens. Lineage (NCBI taxonomy): Eukaryota > Metazoa > Chordata > Ceratodontiformes > Protopteridae > Protopterus > Protopterus annectens. The sequence goes on along the minus strand of NC_056742.1, from coordinate 143,829,725 downwards.
TCAGCTACGCCTGCTGGATCTGTAATGCATAATGTTGGTCTAACACTCTGGAGGTGTGTGCATCCTTTATGAATATGAAAATACCACCACCTTTGGAACTTCAGTCCACGTTCTGCCACCAAATGTTGTGGAATTAATTATAGGCTGGTACTGCAAGGGTGCTTCCTGCTGCTTTTATCCAGGTCTCTGTTACAGGACAGATGTCATTGTTCCCCCATTTTAAGGAATACTTCCAGTGAGTGAATTTCCAGATTTAGAATTCCAGTGTGCAGCAGCATGACCCTCTAATTGCATGTCTTTGTAGCTGTCATATATTTTTGTATATTTATGTATACATATATTTATATATATATGTATATATATATATATATATATATATGTGTGTGTGTGTGTGTGTGTGTGTGTGTGTATGTGTATGCATATATGTGGATATGAATGTGGATGTATATCTATATATAGATATGTATCATGTATATATTTGTCCACATATATGCATCTTTCTGTCTCTCTCTCTCTCTCTCTCTCTATATATATATATATATATATATATATATACATGCATATATAGACTACCTGACTGATTCTATAGACTCCTTTCCCTGCTGTTGGATGACTGTACTAACTGATATGTTTGGAATGTCATCACTGTTTTGTAGGGCTCATATGGTGTAATGGTACATTGCTTTGATCATAATTTACAAGGCCCTGGGTCCAGGACTTGGCAGACCTTATTATTTTGTTGCAAGGCAGAACAGTTCTGCTGTGAAGGAAGCGACAAGGGCAATAATTACAAGAGGTCCCTAGTTTGAACCCCTTCACCCCCATTTGTGCAGCCTTTGGTCAGATTTGTTGCAGTAAGAGGTTCAGAGTGTGGACCTGATGTCCGACTGCACTACATACATACATACATATGTAAATACATTTTCCCTATTGTTGAATGACTGTGCTGCATGATATGTTTGAAAAAATATCAGACATATCTACAGCTCAGATGGCTTAGTGGCAAATTGCTGTGGCTATGGTGTGCAGGGTCCTGGGTTCAAAACTTGCAAGGGCTGATTATTTTGTTGCTGGGCAGAACAAGGGCTGTTGGATACAGAGTCATTAATGCACTTTTAAGCAGTTGTAAGTGGGTTTGCGCAGGTTTGCTTGGAGGTAAGCAATGCTGATGTTTGGGTAAATATGCTTGCAGACAGCCTTAAAAGTGCTTAATCTGTGTAGGCATTGCTTAGCACCATGCAAACAGGCTTAATCCCACTTACTAGTGCTTAAAACAGCTTACTCCTGCTTACATCTGTGCTAATTCTTTAAAAGAAAAGAAAAAAGGAGTGATAGGAAAATGGTGAAAAAGGGGGCATGCAGATGGAAAGACAATAGGGAAAGTACCTAGAGATGTGCAAGACGGGTGTAGGGACGGTCCATAGCTGTCTATTTCTTCTACAGCAAGAGCTGTGCATATATACTGAATTTGGAGATATATTTGGGCACTCAAACCCCTGAGAGAGGGATGAGGACAGCAATAATGTGTTGTGAAGCCAATTAGACCAGATTTCATGTGTTCAGTGGACCTGTGTGCGAAATGGACAGCTATGTATGGGGTGACATTTTTTTGGGGGGGGGCAGATTACCCTTTTTTTTTAAGGTGAGAGTGGGATGTTGGGGAAAGATACTAGGTACATTTGGGGAGGTAGGATAGGTAGGAAGACAGACAAGACAGCATACAGGGGTGGTATCTGACACGTGGGGGTAAACATCTTCGATGGGGAGCATTGTTTGGAAATCAGAAGCCCATGACCCCCCAAATGGAAACAGTGGGACTGAGGTCCCCACCCATGGACAGTCACCACTGCACCTTCACGGCCCCAAAGGTGGCTGTGCTGGGGGCTGAGCAGGAGGGGCAGGCTGACCCTCTAATTGCACCACACAGCCCTCAAGCTGGTGTAGCAGATCTCCAAATTCCTTTTAGAGCTCGCTATGCACCAATCCCCGGACCTGGTTTTGGGTGACGGCATCTTGTTCGTGCCCACTCCCAGAGGGGAACGAGCTCCATTCCCTGAAGTGGTTCCACCTGAAGGTGGTGCAGGACCAGCAGATGAGGAGGTCCCGGGGTGGGTTCCAGACATGCTGGGGCCTAGTGCTATGGCCAGATGAGGCAGGAGAGTTGGGTCCACTAGGACTGGCCTTTCCAAATGTGCTATGGTGTTGCAGTTTTAGAACATATGTGGGTTAGTAATAGTCAACACAATACAAGATTAGTTATAACGGCATGCATCGATATTTCCATTAACCCAAAACAACAGATTTGGAACAGTTGCATAGCAAACAGAACACATACATATATGGAACCACAATGGCTATTACTATGCTATGCAGGTTACATTGATAGCAACAGGCCACCAATGATAGTATTTCAACATGGAACATGAATAGGAACACATTTCAATATTTGTTGAACAATAGGACATATGTCCCAACAGTAGGTTTGGTGTAAAACATACCCACTGATTTGTGTGTTTAGATTATTGTCGCAAATATGGGGGGGGGGGATGTCTATTAACAACATGTATATCCTTGCAGTACTCACAACTTTAATGATCATTGCTCTAATCATTACTCTATAGGTATTATTACAATACCTTATGGCCTTGGTTTGGGCAGTGGTATGTTTGTACACAGTGTATAATTCAGTCATCTTATAGCTAATTTCTACTTCTCTTACCTGGAAGACCTGTGGGGGGAATGTTTGTTAACACTACCTGACTGTTTCTACACATATTCACAAAATCCTAGTTGAAATTATGAATACAGCTTACTACCACTTCTGGGATTCGAACCATGGCTGTGTCTGCTAAAAATACAACAATTTGTGTTTGAGAAACTGCTACCTCTTCCTTTAGTGTTTTCTGTCTAAGCCTTGCTTGGTTGCACAATCTGACCTTGTAATTACAAAATTCTTATACAGACATCCCTAGACATATTTTTAATGTAGCACAGTGTGGGAAACAGTGGTTAACACAACATTACTATTCAGATATCCGATCTTGGTGAATGCAACATGTCAAGCCATACAATACCAGAGTAAACACAACCAGTCCAGGATTTAGAACTTTATTGCCAGGCAGTTACATTTCTCTTACCTGGAAGACCTGTGGGGGAAATGTTTGTTAACACTACCTGACTGTTTCTACACATATTCACAAAGTTGAAATTATGCATACAGCTTACTACCACTCCTGGGATTCAAACCATGGCTGTGTCTGCTCAAAATACAACAATTTATGTTTCATCAGAGTGAGCTATTGAGAAACTGCTGTCTCTTCTTTCAGTGTTTTCTGTCTAAGTCTCTCTTGGTTGTACAATATGACCATGTAATTATAACTTTCTTATACAGACATTCCCAGACATATTTTTATGTAGCACAGTGTGGGAAACAGTGGTTAGCACAACATTACTGTTCAGATATCAGATCTTGATGAATGCAACTTTTCATGCCATACAATACCAGAGTAAATACAACCAGTCCAGGATTTAGAACTTTATTGCCAGGCAATTAGTTTTATTTAAATATGACCTATATGACCTATATATTTGTATGCATTGTCTCGGTTTTTATGTTGGAAAAACCGAGAGGCCCCTAAAGAGAAGAATATACGAACACCTTTATGATGTTTCCAAAAAGAAGGACACAAATGCCTTCTACAAATGTTTTACTCAATGTCCCAATATGCAGTTGAAGTTTTTAGTTTTAGAACAGGTAACGCAGGATCCCAGGGGAGGTGATTGGGAGACACGTCTTGAGTACAAGGAACTCCTGTGGCAATTAAAATTAAATGCAGCAAGACCCCCTGGTTTTAATGACAATGTTAGTATTGCAAGTGTGCTTAAACTAACAAAGGCAAGGTTATAAATCTTTTACAAAAATTTTTTTAGGTACATTTTGATTATTGAAAAAAGAAGTAAGGTGGGAAAGCAGCAACCACAACAAAATAAAAAAAAACAGCCAATTCCAAGCCAATAACTAGTCCCCGAAAAACACGAAATACCACCTAACCACACTGAAGTGGAAAGGTAGAAGATAGAATCCACACAAGCCGAATGATTGCTACACTTTATTGTAAAATCCACATAGATCTTGTTGTAAAATCCACACAGATCAAGCGCTTTCATCAGAATCGTTCTGAAGAAGTCATTCTGACGAAAGCGCTGTAAGGAGTAGCTATAAGGTTATGAGGAAGGACAATTTTACTATATATAATTTCACAGACATCATGTTAACAACTGATTTTTTTATTAGGGGTTTTCATTTTGTCCCTCTGCGTTCTTTAGATCTGCCCAATACATTATTGGATTTGAAACTTTTCGTCAGACGACTAAATCTTGCACTATTTTTTAAAGGACAAACAATGACCAATGATGAATTCGCAAGAGCTAGTACCCTAAACCCCCCCCACTCATCCATCCTTAAAGGTATTTGAGGAATTGGTTGAGATGGATTTAAGGAATCAATATCCAGCGTTTACACATTCACCACCTACCAATTTGGATTTTAAGTTACATCAATTTCCTCAAAGATGAGGGAGTTAGAGTAATGAAACCCGATAAGGGAGGGGTGGTGGTGTTAATGTATAGCTGGGCATATGATGCATATATTCACAACATGTTGCAGGATAATGAACATTACGAATTAATTTCCAAGAATGAGCTTAATATAGCTTATTCCAAGATCAATTTTATGTTAATGGACCACTTGATGCAGGGTGCCATTAACGAAAAGTTATATAACTACCTTCATGCCAGCAAACCTATGACCCTGGTGATTTTTGGGATACCCAAGGTTCACAAAGGCCTGGACCCTTTAAAATTTAGACCTATAGTTTCAGGGGCAGGCAGTATCACAGAACCTTTGGGTAAATTCATTGAACAAGCGGTCAAAAAGTTTGTTTCATCTTTGAAATATATGTGTAAAGACTCCTGGGAATTTCTCAAGGGTATTGAATGAAGTTTTTAATAATCCAAATTTGTTGATGGCAACTATAAACATTGTGGAATTATTTCCTAGCATTCCTCACTCTACGGGTTTGGAATGGTTTAATGAGGTTTTGGTTTCCCATTCTGGTCTCGGTTCCAATATCATTATGTTGTTAGTGGAATTTATGGAGATTGTTCTTAAAAATAACTTCATTATTTCAAAGGAGAGTTGTTTAGACAAAAGAGAGGGGTAGCGATGGGTGCCTCTTGTGCCTCGTCATATGCGAACATTGTGTTGTACTTTTGGGAAACTAAATTTATATTTTCATCTTGTTGGGCTAAACACATCATCCATTACAAATGTTACTTGGATGATATATGTCTACTATGGGATGGAGACTTGAATGTTTTTTCAGAATTTATGGCTTACATCAATTCTTCCACACATTTTTTATCCTTTAAGCACAATGTTAGTGATATATTCTTGATTATCTTGATGTATCCCTTTTTAGAGATAATTACCACTGTGCCTTTCAATCTAAAATTTATAGGAAGGCCACTTTTTCCAACTCTTATTTACACTTCGATACTGGCCATCCTTTTTATCAAAATAAAGGTATAATAAAGGGACAGTTCATCAGGGCATCCAGGATGTCGAGCACAGATTAACTTTTTTTGGAAGAAGTCCACTTGTTAAAAAAACTTTTTTGGAAAGAGGTTATCCAGCTCATCTGGTTAACAATTTAGCCCAAGATGTGATTGTCAACAGAGAATTGAAATATTTCCCTTATTAGGCATGGGTTTGTGGTTGGTTGATTGCACAGAGCAAGACGAGCAATATGACCTACATAATAATTGTATTCATGCATTTACTAAAGATTCGCAGCAAGTAGAACACACTGTGTTAAGGTACTGGCCAGTCTTGACCCTTCAAGATGATATTAAGAAAATACTACCCAAGAAACCTAGTTTTGTAAAAAGGAGGGACATCAATTTGAAGGGTTTATTTGAAAGAAAAAAACTATTATAAAAACCATGCACACTCTACCACAAAGTTAGGCACATACAAATGTGGTGCATGCAAACAGTGTTCTTTTATTATTAATGACAGCAGTTTATACATTCCATCAAGGAACTTTAAATTCAATTAGGTCAGTTACTACAATTGTGGGGTGAAAGGGGTTGTATATCTTGGAATTTGTATGCATTGTCTCGGTTTTTGTGTTAGAAAAACCAAGATAACCCTAAGGAGAAGAATATACAAACATCTTTATGATGTTTCCAAAAAGAAGGACACAAATGCCTTCTACAAACATCTTACTCAATGTCCCAATATGCAGTTGAAGTTTTTAGTTTTAGAACAGGTAATGCAGGATCCCAGGGGAGGTGATTGGGAGACACGTCTTGAGTACAAGGAACTCCTGTGGCAATTAAAATTAAATGCAGCAAGACCCCCTGGTTTTAACGACAATGTTAGTATTGCAAGTGTGCTTAAACTAAGAAAGGCAAGGTTATAAATCTTATGCAAAAATTTTTTTAGGTACATTTTGATTATTGTTAACCAAGATAGTTGGATTTATATCTATATTTATATATCAATACAATTTTAACATGTTTTTTATACATTTTAACATATCCCTCATGATGTCCTTCATTGAAACAATTTTGTAAGATTTTTTGTTTCTTTACAATGTTTTTTTAAGATTCTCTGGAACGCAATAATGACTTGGAGTAATTAAGATGTCAAGTGACTAGTGTTAATTATATATAAGGGTGTTCTTTTAGTGTGACTTTATCTTGACAAAGCCTGGTATGAACCAGGCGAAAGCGCTTGTTTTACTTTTGGTTTTATTTTTTATGCTGTATTAAAGTCAGTTCACTCTAATTTTGCTCTTGACTTGGTCGTCTTCACCTGTGGAGTTTTACTGCTTTATTGGTTTTTGGTTCATTGCTATTTTGTTTTTACTTATATGGGACTATTACTGTCATATTGTCTGGTTTATTCAGTACAAACTATACACATTGTTTTATACTGCCAGATGACATTCTACTCCTTTATATTTATTTGGTATGACTACTACAAGCAGGATTGTTATTCAAAAGCCTCGTGATGCAGGGTTTGCAAACTACTGGCATGGGCTTCCTGGCTTGCAACCTGTTCAGCTGGAGCTGTAATGAAAATAAAGAAACATTTAGGCATACCTATCACATACACAGGCTGAACTTTGGTAAAATGTTATTGCTATGATTACTTACACACTGCTGGGACATCACCTCTTTGTCTTGCTTCTTGGACCCACTGTTCCAAGAGCTTCCTTTTCCTCCTTTTCAAGTCAGCATAGTGGTGCTAACCTGCTCAACAGTCCGAGGGATACAAGTGGCACTGGTGAGATCATGGGTGAGACTTTCTCAGGCTTCTGCTTTATATTGGGAGCCCTGGAACTGGTCCTGCAGCAGTCTCATGTCATGTATTTTACAGGAGTCCTACCATGACCTTGGACACCTGTATGCCCCAGCACTGGGCCTGAAAGAGCATGCCCTTTCCAGCACCTGCCATACTGCCTACAGTGGGGAGCTGCAACCAGTTATGAGCTGTATTCCCACCTGTGGGGTTTAAATATGGAAGATTTCCTGCCCTTTGCCATGATTGGATGGTTTTGAATATGCTGAGCTAAGCCAAGCTATGGGCAAACTTGCTTAGCTAAGGTTGGCAGTGCTTAAAGGGGCAGGTTCAGCACTGCTTACCAATGGGAAAATCCACTTAGCTGGGCTACTCATTGTTTAGCATTCATATGTACACAATGCTTACACCTGGTCAGCATAGCTGTGCAATGCTTAGCATTGCTTATGTTTTATTTTATTGGACAACCACCTGTATGGGATTGATTCATCATTCATTACATAATATAAATTTGTTTACCTTCGCTGACATCCCCCAATGTGCTATAATTACATTTATTCTTGTGTGACTATACTGTATGGGGCACTTGTGTTTATATGGGGGTTTCACTACTTTATTACACTGACACCTCACATCCGGGCCTAATACACTACTCTGGTTGAGAAATATAAGTTACTTCCTACATAAATATACAAATAAATTAAAATTGTAATGATTACATAAACAAAATGGAAAAGGTTTCGGTGAGGCTCAAACCATGAATGATGCTCTAACCACTACACTATTGTACTCATGCTTATGTTGGATTTCTATTGCTATATAACTTATCAAGCTGTTTCAGCTGGGCTAAGCATAGCTAAGCAACAGGCACACCCACGCAGCTACGCTTAAACCTTATTGCACATGTGAAAAAAAAGTTTATTTGTTGCGTTTTTTTACTTTGTACCCTTCATAATATCCAGGCTAATGCTAAACCTGTTATTCTATCAACTTTCTGGGTTTGTACGGACAATTGTCCTTTATGGCTTTGTCCAGATTTCTTAATCTGACGGGTTGGGAGGTGTACATTATATACTTCATACCCTGCCAACAATTCATGCTAATGCCAAACCTGGTATTCTATCAACTTTCTGGGTTTGTAGGGACAATTTTCCCTCATGGCTTTGTCCAGATTTCTTACCCTGATGGGTTGGGATGTGTAATGAGTGATCTTGCTCTATTTAAATTGCCGTACGGCAATTCTAGTGTGCAGGGGGGGGGGTTATTGTAAGACCACTGCTCTCAGACATACTCCTTGCACTTGTACACAGAACCATATCTGTATTACAGCATGGCAGCATGCCTTCATGAATATGCATGGCGCACTGCTGTGCTGCATGGGAACGGTCCCTTCCATGCAGGAATAATCTATTCCTGCATGGAAGTTTACTGAATCCAAGGGGTTATCTTTTAGCCATTGAAAGAAAGCAGTATTCCATTCTTATTGCCCTTATCAGCTTGTCTCCATAGCAATGTAAGAACCAGATACACAGTTGCTTTCAGCTACAAGCTTCTCATGTTGTACTCCGAATGTTTGTTTGCTAAATTAAAATTTTCATTACATTTAATGTTCTTTTGTTTACTTGCTTCCTCTTAAAACATGTTAGATTAAGCCAAGGGCATTAACCCAGTCATTCTCTTAAGCAAAAGCAGGAAAAAAGCATATCAGTTTTACTTATATCATGCTATTTTATCCAAGCTTTCTACTCTTTTTACATTTCAATGCCTAAATATCTTAAAACTGAACAAGAAGAAAGATAGAAGAAGGGAAGATAGGGAACACCTGTTTACTTTAGTATCTCTATTATACACAAACTTAACTGAAAACCCTTACTTTATAACATGCACTATATGTCATGCTTAATACTCATTTAAGAACAAAATCTGTTTTGCTTACAGTTTTTTCATTCCTTCCTCTTCCCCTCTTCTTAATGTTCTTCCAAGTGTTAATGACATGAAGTAGGTTATATGCTTTGGAGTCCCCTACAAGTGTAACAAAAGTACAAAAAGTTCACTATTTCCAGGTTTGTTTCTTCTGCCATATTTCACAAATGTGACTGATGCTATATAATCCCCCATTTATTTTTTAATTTCCGAGTTGCTGGTTTTCTTCCTGTTGATCTTCATCTCTCAGCTCCAGTCTCTAGTTCATTTCCAATGTATTCCTAGCTCTTCTAGTAAACTCATGTATTTTTTCTGTCTCTTAAGCATATTCCATTGGAACAATGGAAAAGGTTTTACAGGCATATTCCCTCTATGAGCTTTATTATCAAAACAATAAGAAGCAGAATCCTGTTATATTTGATAGTTCACTTTTTGTTGAATAGACTGTTGTATTTCTTCCTTAACATGTTCTACATCAGAAAATGACTTTGACCCTCCAGGAAAAGTATCCTGAAGATCGCTGGATACAGCATCTTGAACCTTACACCTGCTTTTTGACATTCCATGATTGCTGGGATAAATTTACTCCTCTTCTGCCTAGTGTACAGTGAGTAATCATTTTCTACAAACACTCTACTGTCTCCAACATTTAGTATTTTCTCCTTCTGCCACAGTTTTGCCAGAATGAACTCTTTCTGATAAGATTGCATCTTTACTGGTAGAGGTTTTGGCTGCTTTGCCATGGCCAGATTTGGAGCATACATTCAATATGCCCTTTCAATTAACAACTCCTGCTGTAGAATACTAGTCTATCTGTTTATTTGTACTTTCATAAAATTAATACAGTCTGTTCCTTCCAGTTTCTCTGGTACAGCTGAAAATATCAGGTTTTCCCCATGTGCTTTGGCCTCTAATTCTATTTTTTAAACATCTCTTCTTGAGCAGTCTCATACTTAGCCAGCCTTTTCTTCATTTTGATTTCTGATTTTTTGCAATGTTATCAGCTCATCTGAAAATCTGTTTAAAGCTTTTTCCATTTTCCCGTCTTTTGTAATTTGAGTTAATATACTGCTTCAATGTTTCCTTTATTTTAATCAGCTCTGAGCACATTTGATGTTTTTCTCCTCTAAATTACTGGAAGTCATGTCTTTCCCCAAAGCTGGAGCTTTAATGGCTGTTTGCTGAATAACTACAGGAGTTTTCTCAAGGAGTGTTTTCTCCTCACCTTTTGTAGTTGATTTTTTTCAAGTTCTCTAAATTTCTACTTTGCTGGCATCTAGGCAGTATACTTACTAGCCAGTGACTGAAATTTACACAGAAAGACAAAATCACTAGCTCTCTTTCTGAGTTTCTGTTTTGAAAGTGGGAAAGCTGAAATTAAGTTGTTACTCAGTGTGTAGCCATCCTGGAAGTCCCAACTGAATACCTTCTTAAAGTAATTATGAGATCACATACTAACCAGGTCACTATTACTAGTTCACTCAGTTGAAAAAACAGAAACATGCATTCCAGTTTTGATTTTCATAAACTGTTGTAAGAACACTATCAGATGGAAGATTTTAACTGTCAGAAACCATCAGCAGTGAGAAACTGGAATGCAAAGCTTATATACGTAGATACATTAGCTAAACATGCACCCGTTTAGATATTGTAATGGTTTCAAATCTCTACTATGAGAGGAACAAAATTGCACAATTTTCACCAGCAGTGTTCAAGTGCTCCAGGATGCAGTAAGATACAATATAAACAGACAGGTTAGTTTTTAATGTCGTAATGCAGCACATATCAGTGAAATTTCTAATGCTATATTGAATCATGAACCGGCAAATTACCATTTCCTTCTCGGATATCTCCATCAAATATTTTGCTGCTGAGTTTCACCAAGTGGAAAGCTTCTCGGCCATTTTGTAAAGAAGAAATTGATATATTAGTTGAATTGTTTTCCTACAGTTTGTCAGCTGCTGATCTGATGGCATTTAAATGATCATTGTTGTGTGACTGAGTCTCTGTTTTGTTGAAATTTCAGTATAAGGAAATTTAGTTTTGTTGAATGTTGTGTAATGAGTTAACTGATGTCATGCAAAATGGAAAAAAAAGAGGATGAGGTGAGTGAGTTTTGTCTTTTTTTAATTCTCCAATTTTTTGTTTGAGTTTGAAACCCTTATTGATAGTATCTTTACAAAGTTTGGCTATGGGGAGCAGTGACTTCACATGGGGCTGTGGGCCACAAATTCCCTCCAAAACAGACCTTTTGAGTTATATGCTTTGTTTTGTGTTATGTTGTATGTCTCATGCTATTGCAGGCCTTAGATATTTTATTTGCAATGTTTTTAAGTGCAGTTTAACTTGCAGTAGATTAACCATTATAGAACCAGATGAATCTGCCACATCAACTTTTGGCTTTCACATGGTGGCTGACTTTGGTGTAAGTGGTGAGCAATAGACCTTAACTTCAGCACATTTTGGTGCTTGCCGATGAAGTCATTTACCATCAAACTGAGTATATGAAGTATATGAAAAGCAAAACATGTGGTTCATATTCCCCAGCTACTGGGCTTTTATAGTATTTGCATATTTAATGCTAAAAGCTAAGGAGGAGATAGACTTAATTAACTTGCAAATACAGTGTCACACTCTACAAGATATTCAGCATGGTCATCTTTTGCTACTTGTTTGTGAATATGGATTTATTTTTCCCTGCTGATTCTGTAAGCACTATCAGTAATAGCACAAGGTGACACCAACAAACAGTGATAGTACCTCAGAAGGTGAGGTCATCACATGACTAATGATGGTACAGTAAGTGATCAAAAAATTATATTGATTTTCTCCCACTGAAAATTTAAAAATTTCAGACCCACGTCTCTGAACATCCTAGTTAACAAGGATGGTAGTGCTATAGAAGTTCTGTTTGTAACATAGTATTTTGAAACCATCATTTCCATATGGGTACAAATATTTAGGTGTGATGTAAATGAAATTTGTAGCAGGTCATTTGCTAAAGTCTTGGTAGTGGTTATGGTTAGACACTTGGATCAGGCATGTTTGAATAGTGCCTTTGTGCCTACTTAAGACATATTTGGCATGTCTTTAGTCACAGCTGGTCACTACTACTAGAGTAAACCTTATCCCTAACTTTTAAGGTTTTTAACAGTGTCATGGTAGAAAACTGATAACGTTAGTATGGGCGCTATAGTACTGGAATTTAATGCTGCGAGAGTGGTACGGTATAACTTAGCAAAGGGAGGAACTAAAGAATGAAAGAAGGGAAAAGAAAGAAAGAAGACATGGGTGATACGGTTCTGAACTAACAGAGGGCATCCTGCCAACAGCAACAAGTCTGCTACAGTTTCATCATTAGTGTCCTGATTCACACACCCCCACATCACTAGTTACCGCTGCTTCCTCCTTCCTGCTCAGAACTTGTGCAAGTTTGCAGCTGTAGCAATGAGAAGATGATGACACAGATGCTCATTTCATGCTTTCCTGATTTTAGAAATGTAAGCTGTATTAACTCATTTTACCAGCAGTTGTGGCATGTTGCACCTTCAGTCTCTTACGCACACATTCTTAGAATCATGAGCATTTCTGACAAATCATGTTGAATAATTTAAGCCAAACAAATATAATTTTGTGGGCAGTGATATATTAAAAAGTGCAAATGGCACTGTAGTAAAAACAATCTTTGTACTGGTAAATGCTCATTCTCAATCTTTACATCAATAATATATCATAATGTAAACAAATTCAGAACTATACATGAAGTGTCAACAGTAATTCTGTTCATGAGACTTGTGTTTTACAGGATGGTAAGAAATTCTTTTCTCAGTGCCTTTTATAAGATATATTTATAGAAATATGAAAAGTTATACCAATGTACAAATAAAGCAGTCAGAAAGTGTGGGGATTATAAACAATTTCATATATATTAACTGATACACCAATTTTAGAGAACCTATTTAAGTTTATTGTTCATCTAAAGGATGGGAACTGTAGAAGTGTAGGAGTGGTGTATATTGTCAAATGTGCTACCTCTCTTTGTTTTTATGTAGGGTAGATGGAAAGAGAATGTATGAGCATAATTATGACATCTCTGAGGGAAATTTAAAAATGCTCTGTATAAAAATGTCCTTAACTATATGTATTTTATTCAGTTTGAATTTGGTATTCTTAAACAAGTTTTTAAGACCGGAGGTGGGAAACATGATTAGAACACAAAGAGTTGTTAATGCAACTAAGATTAAATGCCACTACCCCCTATTTTTAATTTCCGAGTTGCTGGTTTTCTTCCTGTTGATCTTCATCTCTCAGCTCCAGTTTCTAGTTCATTTCCAATGTATTCCTAGCTCTTCTAGTAAACTCATATATTTTTTCTGTCTCTTAAGCATATTCCATTGGAACAATGGAAAAGGTTTTACAGGCATATTCCCTCTATGAGCTTTATTATCAAAACAATAATAAGCAGAATCCTGTTATATTTGATAGTTCACTTTTTGTTGAATAGACTTGTATTTCTTCCTTAACATGTTCTACATCAGAAAATGACTTTGACCCTCCAGGAAAAGTATCCTGAAGATCGCTGGATACAGCATCTTGAACCTTACACCTGCTTTTTGACATTCCATGATTGCTGGGATAAATTTACTCCTCTTCTGCCTAGTGTACAGTGAGTAATCATTTTCTACAAACACTCTACTGTCTCCAACATTTAGTATTTTCTCTTTCTGCCACAGTTTTACCAGAATGAACTCTTTCTGATAAGATTGCATCTTTACTGGTAGAGGTTTTGGCTGCTTTGCCATGGCCAGATTTGGAGCATACATTCAATATGCCCTTTCAATTAACAACTCCTGCTGTAGAATACTAGTCTATTTGTTTATTTGTACTTTCATAAAATTAATACAGTCTGTTCCTTCCAGTTTCTCTGGTACAGCTGAAAATATCAGGTTTTCCCTATGTGCTTTGGCCTCTAATTCTATTTTTTAAACATCTCTTCTTGAGCAGTCTCATACTTAGCCAGCCTTTTCTTCATTTTGATTTCTGATTTTTTGCAATGTTATCAGCTCATCTGAAAATCTGTTTAAAGCTTTTTCCATTTTCTCTGCTTTTGTAATTTGAGTTAATATACTGCTTCAATGTTTCCTTTATTTTAATCAGCTCTGAGCACATTTGATGTTTTTCTCCTCTAAATTACTGGAAGTCATGTCTTTCCCCAAAGCTGGAGCTTTAATGGCTGTTTGCTGAATAACTACAGGAGTTTTCTCAAGGAGTGTTTTCTCCTCACCTTTTGTAGTTGATTTTTTTCAAGTTCTCTAAATTTCTACTTTGCTGGCATCTAGGCAGTATTCTTACTAGCCAGTGACTGAAATTTACACAGAAAGACAAAATCACTAGCTCTCTTTCTGAGTTTCTGTTTTGAAAGTGGGAAAGCTGAAATTAAGTTGTTACTCAGTGTGTAGCCATCCTGGAAGTCCCAACTGAATACCTTCTTAAAGTAATTATGAGATCACATACTAACCAGGTCACTATTACTAGTTCACTCATTTGAAAAAACAGACACATGCATTCCAGTTTTGATTTTCATAAACTGTTGTAAGAACACTGTCAGATGGAAGATTTTAACTGTCAGAAACCATCAGCAGTGAGAAACTGGAACGCAAAGCTTATATACTTAGATACATTAGCTAAACATGTACCCGTTTTGATATTGTAATGGTTTCAAATCTCTACTATGAGAGGAACAAAATTGCACAATTTTCACCAGCAGTGTTCAAGTGCTCCAGGATGCAGTAAGATACAATATAAACAGACAGGTTAGTTCTTAATGTCGTAATGCAGCACATATCAGTGAAATTTCTAATGCTATATTGAATCATGAACCGGCAAATTACCATTTCCTTCTCGGATATCTCCATCAAATATTTTGCTGCTGAGTTTCACCAAGTGGAAAGCTTCTCGGCCATTTTGTAAAGAAGAAATTGATATATTAGTTGAATTGTTTTCCTACAGTTTGTCAGCTGCTGATCTGATGGCATTTAAATGATCATTGTTGTGTGACTGAGTCTCTGTTTTGTTGAAATTTCAGTATAAGGAAATTTAGTTTTGTTGAATGTTGTGTAATGAGTTAACTGATGTCATGCAAAATGGAAAAAAAGAGGATGAGGTGAGTGAGTTTTGTCTTTTTTTAATTCTCCAATTTTTTGTTTGAGTTTGAAACCCTTATTGATAGTATCTTTACAAAGTTTGGCTATGGGGAGCAGTGACTTCACATGGGGCTGTGGGCCACAAATTCCCTCCAAAACAGACCTTTTGAGTTATATGCTTTGTTTTGTGTTATGTTGTATGTCTCATGCTATTGCGGGCCTTAGATATTTTATTTGCAATGTTTTTAAGTGCAGTTTAACTTGCAGTAGATTAACCATTATAGAACCAGATGAATCTGCCACATCAACTTTTGGCTTTCACATGGTGGCTGACTTTGGTGTAAGTGGTGAGCAATAGACCTTAACTTCAGCCCATTTTGGTGCTTGCCGATGAAGTCATTTACCATCAAACTGAGTATATGAAGTATATGAAAAGCAAAACATGTGGTTCATATTCCCCAGCTACTGGGCTTTTATAGTATTTGCATATTTAATGCTAAAAGCTAAGGAGGAGATAGACTTAATTAACTTGCAAATACAGTGTCACACTCTACAAGATATTCAGCATGGTCATCTTTTGCTACTTGTTTGTGAATATGGATTTATTTTTCCCTGCTGATTCTGTAAGCACTATCAGTAATAGCACAAGGTGACACCAACAAACAGTGATAGTACCTCAGAAGGTGAGGTCATCACATGACTAATGATGGTACAGTAAGTGATCAAAAAATTATATTGATTTTCTCCCACTGAAAATTTAAAATTTTCAGACCCACGTCTCTGAACATCCTAATTAACAGGGATGGTAGTGCTATAGAAGTTCTGTTTGTAACATAGCATTTTGAAACCATCATTTCCATATGGGTACAAATATTTAGGTGTGATGTAAATGAAATTTGTAGCAGGTCATTTGCTAAAGTCTTGGTAGTGGTTATGGTTAGACACTTGGATCAGGCATGTTTGAATAGTGCCTTTGTGCCTACTTAAGACATATTTGGCATGTCTTTAGTCACAGCTGGTCACTACTACTAGAGTAAACCTTATCCCTAACTTTTAAGGTTTTTAACAGTGTCATGGTAGAAAACTGATAACGTTAGTATGGGCGCTATAGTACTGGAATTTAATGCTGCGAGAGTGGTATGGTATAACTTAGCAAAGGGAGGAACTAAAGAATGAAAGAAGGGAAAAGAAAGAAAGAAGACATGGGTGATACGGTTCTGAACTAACAGAGGGCATCCTGCCAACAGCAACAAGTCTGCCACAGTTTCATCATTAGTGTCCTGATTCACACACCCCCACATCACTAGTTACCGCTGCTTCCTCCTTCCTGCTCAGAACTTGTGCAAGTTTGCAGCTGTAGCAATGAGAAGATGATGACACAGATGCTCATTTCGTGCTTTCCTGATTTTAGAAATGTAAGCTGTATTATCTCATTTTACCAGCAGCTGTGGCATGTTGCACCTTCAGTCTCTTACGTACACATTCTTAGAATCATGAGCATTTCTGACAAATCATGTTGAATAATTTAAGCCAAACAAATATAATTTTGTGGGCAGTGATATATTAAAAAGTGCAAATGGCACTGTAGTAAAAACAATCTTTGTACTGGTAAATGCTCATTCTCAATCTTTACATCAATAATATATCATAATGTAAACAAATTCAGAACTATACATGAAGTGTCAACATTAATTCTGTTCATGAGACTTGTGTTTTACAGGATGGTAAGAAATTCTTTTCTCAGTGCCTTTTATAAGATATATTTATAGAAATATGAAAAGTTATACCAATGTACAAATAAAGCAGTCAGAAAGTGTGGGGATTATAAACAATTTCATATATATTAACTGATACACCAATTTTAGAGAACCTATTTAAGTTTATTGTTCATCTAAAGGATGGGAACTGTAGAAGTGTAGGAGTGGTGTATATTGTCAAATGTGCTACCTCTCCTTGTTTTTATGTAGGGTAGATGGAAAGAGAATGTATGAGCATAATTATGACATCTCTGAGGGAAATTTAAAAATGCTCTGTATAAACATGTCCTTAACTATATGTATTTTATTCAGTTTGAATTTGGTATTCTTAAACAAGTTTTTAAGACCGGAGGTGGGAAACATGATTAGAACACAAAGAGTTGTTAATGCAACTAAGATTAAATGCCACTACCCCCTATTTTTTAATTTCCGAGTTGCTGGTTTTCTTCCTGTTGATCTTCATCTCTCAGCTCCAGTCTCTAGTTCATTTCCAATGTATTCTTAGCTCTTCTAGTAAACTCATGTATTTTTTCTGTCTCTTAAGCATATTCCATTGGAACAATGGAAAAGGTTTTACAGGCATATTCCCTCTATGAGCTTTATTATCAAAACAATAAGAAGCAGAATCCTGTTATATTTGATAGTTCACTTTTTGTTGAATAGACTGTTGTATTTCTTCCTTAACATGTTCTACATCAGAAAATGACTTTGACCCTCCAGGAAAAGTATCCTGAAGATCGCTGGATACAGCATCTTGAACCTTACACCTGCTTTTTGACATTCCATGATTGCTGGGATAAATTTACTCCTCTTCTGCCTAGTGTACAGTGAGTAATCATTTTCTACAAACACTCTACTGTCTCCAACATTTAGTATTTTCTCCTTCTGCCACAGTTTTGCCAGAATGAACTCTTTCTGATAAGATTGCATCTTTACTGGTAGAGGTTTTGGCTGCTTTGCCATGGCCAGATTTGGAGCATACATTCAATATGCCCTTTCAATTAACAACTCCTGCTGTAGAATACTAGTCTATTTGTTTATTTGTACTTTCATAAAATTAATACAGTCTGTTCCTTCCAGTTTCTCTGGTACAGCTGAAAATATCAGGTTTTCCCTATGTGCTTTGGCCTCTAATTCTATTTTTTAAACATCTCTTCTTGAGCAGTCTCATACTTAGCCAGCCTTTTCTTCATTTTGATTTCTGATTTTTTGCAATGTTATCAGCTCATCTGAAAATCTGTTTAAAGCTTTTTCCATTTTCCCGTCTTTTGTAATTTGAGTTAATATACTGCTTCAATGTTTCCTTTATTTTAATCAGCTCTGAGCACATTTGATGTTTTCTCCTCTAAATTACTGGAAGTCATGTCTTTCCCCAAAGCTGGAGCTTTAATGGCTGTTTGCTGAATAACTACAGGAGTTTTCTCAAGGAGTGTTTTCTCCTCACCTTTTGTAGTTGATTTTTTTCAAGTTCTCTAAATTTCTACTTTGCTGGCATCTAGGCAGTATACTTACTAGCCAGTGACTGAAATTTACACAGAAAGACAAAATCACTAGCTCTCTTTCTGAGTTTCTGTTTTGAAAGTGGGAAAGCTGAAATTAAGTTGTTACTCAGTGTGTAGCCATCCTGGAAGTCCCAACTGAATACCTTCTTAAAGTAATTATGAGATCACATACTAACCAGGTCACTATTACTAGTTCACTCATTTGAAAAAACAGAAACATGCATTCCAGTTTTGATTTTCATAAACTGTTGTAAGAACACTGTCAGATGGAAGATTTTAACTGTCAGAAACCATCAGCAGTGAGAAACTGGAACGCAAAGCTTATATACTTAGATACATTAGCTAAACATGTACCCGTTTTGATATTGTAATGGTTTCAAATCTCTACTATGAGAGGAACAAAATTGCACAATTTCACCAGCAGTGTTCAAGTGCTCCAGGATGCAGTAAGATACAATATAAACAGACAGGTTAGTTTTTAATGTCGTAATGCAGCACATATCAGTGAAATTTCTAATGCTATATTGAATCATGAACCGGCAAATTACCATTTCCTTCTCGGATATCTCCATCAAATATTTTGCTGCTGAGTTTCACCAAGTGGAAAGCTTCTCGGCCATTTTGTAAAGAAGAAATTGATATATTAGTTGAATTGTTTTCCTACAGTTTGTCAGCTGCTGATCTGATGGCATTTAAATGATCATTGTTGTGTGACTGAGTCTCTGTTTTGTTGAAATTTCAGTATAAGGAAATTTAGTTTTGTTGAATGTTGTGTAATGAGTTAACTGATGTCATGCAAAATGGAAAAAAGAGGATGAGGTGAGTGAGTTTTGTCTTTTTTTAATTCTCCAATTTTTTGTTTGAGTTTGAAACCCTTATTGATAGTATCTTTACAAAGTTTGGCTATGGGGAGCAGTGACTTCACATGGGGCTGTGGGCCACAAATTCCCTCCAAAACAGACCTTTTGAGTTATATGCTTTGTTTTGTGTTATGTTGTATGTCTCATGCTATTGCGGGCCTTAGATATTTTATTTGCAATGTTTTTAAGTGCAGTTTAACTTGCAGTAGATTAACCATTATAGAACCAGATGAATCTGCCACATCACCTTTTGGCTTTCACATGGTGGCTGACTTTGGTGTAAGTGGTGAGCAATAGACCTTAACTTCAGCACATTTTGGTGCTTGCCGATGAAGTCATTTACCATCAAACTGAGTATATGAAGTATATGAAAAGCAAAACATGTGGTTCATATTCCCCAGCTACTGGGCTTTTATAGTATTTGCATATTTAATGCTAAAAGCTAAGGAGGAGATAGACTTAATTAACTTGCAAATACAGTGTCACACTCTACAAGATATTCAGCATGGTCATCTTTTGCTACTTGTTTGTGAATATGGATTTATTTTTCCCTGCTGATTCTGTAAGCACTATCAGTAATAGCACAAGGTGACACCAACAAACAGTGATAGTACCTCAGAAGGTGAGGTCATCACATGACTAATGATGGTACAGTAAGTGATCAAAAAATTATATTGATTTTCTCCCACTGAAAATTTAAAAATTTCAGACCCGTCTCTGAACATCCTAGTTAACAGGGATGGTAGTGCTATAGAAGTTCTGTTTGTAACATAGTATTTTGAAACCATCATTTCCATATGGGTACAAATATTTAGGTGTGATGTAAATGAAATTTGTAGCAGGTCATTTGCTAAAGTCTTGGTAGTGGTTATGGTTAGACACTTGGATCAGGCATGTTTGAATAGTGCCTTTGTGCCTACTTAAGACATATTTGGCATGTCTTTAGTCACAGCTGGTCACTACTACTAGAGTAAACCTTATCCCTAACTTTTAAGGTTTTTAACAGTGTCATGGTAGAAAACTGATAACGTTAGTATGGGCGCTATAGTACTGGAATTTAATGCTGCGAGAGTGGTACGGTATAACTTAGCAAAGGGAGGAACTAAAGAATGAAAGAAGGGAAAAGAAAGAAAGAAGACATGGGTGATATGGTTCTGAACTAACAGAGGGCATCCTGCCAACAGCAACAAGTCTGCTACAGTTTCATCATTAGTGTCCTGATTCAGACACCCCCACATCACTAGTTACCGCTGCTTCCTCCTTCCTGCTCAGAACTTGTGCAAGTTTGCAGCTGTAGCAATGAGAAGATGATGACACAGATGCTCATTTCGTGCTTTCCTGATTTTAGAAATGTAAGCTGTATTAACTCATTTTACCAGCAGCTGTGGCATGTTGCACCTTCAGTCTCTTACGCACACATTCTTAGAATCATGAGCATTTCTGACAAATCATGTTGAATAATTTAAGCCAAACAAATATAATTTTGTGGGCAGTGATATATTAAAAAGTGCAAATGGCACTGTAGTAAAAACAATCTTTGTACTGGTGAATGCTCATTCTCAATCTTTACATCAATAATATATCATAATGTAAACAAATTCAGAACTATACATGAAGTGTCAACATTAATTCTGTTCATGAGACTTGTGTTTTACAGGATGGTAAGAAATTCTTTTCTCAGTGCCTTTTATAAGATATATTTATAGAAATATGAAAAGTTATACCAATGTACAAATAAAGCAGTCAGAAAGTGTGGGGATTATAAACAATTTCATATATATTAACTGATACACCAATTTTAGAGAACCTATTTAAGTTTATTGTTCATCTAAAGGATGGGAACTGTAGAAGTGTAGGAGTGGTGTATATTGTCAAATGTGCTACCTCTCCTTGTTTTTATGTAGGGTAGATGGAAAGAGAATGCATGAGCATAATTATGACATCTCTGAGGGAAATTTAAAAATGCTCTGTATAAACATGTCCTTAACTATATGTATTTTATTCAGTTTGAATTTGGTATTCTTAAACAAGTTTTTAAGACCGGAGGTGGGAAACATGATTAGAACACAAAGAGTTGTTAATGCAACTAAGATTAAATGCCACTACCCCCTATTTTTAATTTCCGAGTTGCTGGTTTTCTTCCTGTTGATCTTCATCTCTCAGCTCCAGTTTCTAGTTCATTTCCAATGTATTCCTAGCTCTTCTAGTAAACTCATGTATTTTTTCTGTCTCTTAAGCATATTCCATTGGAACAATGGAAAAGGTTTTACAGGCATATTCCTCTATGAGCTTTATTATCAAAACAATAATAAGCAGAATCCTGTTATATTTGATAGTTCACTTTTGTTGAATAGACTTGTATTTCTTCCTTAACATGTTCTACATCAGAAAATGACTTTGACCCTCCAGGAAAAGTATCCTGAAGATCGCTGGATACAGCATCTTGAACCTTACACCTGCTTTTGACATTCCATGATTGCTGGGATAAATTTACTCCTCTTCTGCCTAGTGTACAGTGAGTAATCATTTTCTACAAACACTCTACTGTCTCCAACATTTAGTATTTTCTCCTTCTGCCACAGTTTTACCAGAATGAACTCTTTCTGATAAGATTGCATCTTTACTGGTAGAGGTTTTGGCTGCTTTGCCATGGCCAGATTTGGAGCATACATTCAATATGCCCTTTCAATTAACAACTCCTGCTGTAGAATACTAGTCTATTTGTTTATTTGTACTTTCATAAAATTAATACAGTCTGTTCCTTCCAGTTTCTCTGGTACAGCTGAAAATATCAGGTTTTCCCTATGTGCTTTGGCCTCTAATTCTATTTTTTAAACATCTCTTCTTGAGCAGTCTCATACTTAGCCAGCCTTTTCTTCATTTTGATTTCTGATTTTTTGCAATGTTATCAGCTCATCTGAAAATCTGTTTAAAGCTTTTCCATTTTCCGTCTTTTGTAATTTGAGTTAATATACTGCTTCAATGTTTCCTTTATTTTAATCAGCTCTGAGCACATTTGATGTTTTCTCCTCTAAATTACTGGAAGTCATGTCTTTCCCCAAAGCTGGAGCTTTAATGGCTGTTTGCTGAATAACTACAGGAGTTTTCTCAAGGAGTGTTTTCTCCTCACCTTTTGTAGTTGATTTTTTTCAAGTTCTCTAAATTTCTACTTTGCTGGCATCTAGGCAGTATACTTACTAGCCAGTGACTGAAATTTACACAGAAAGACAAAATCACTAGCTCTCTTTCTGAGTTTCTGTTTTGAAAGTGGGAAAGCTGAAATTAAGTTGTTACTCAGTGTGTAGCCATCCTGGAAGTCCCAACTGAATACCTTCTTAAAGTAATTATGAGATCACATACTAACCAGGTCACTATTACTAGTTCACTCAGTTGAAAAAACAGAAACATGCATTCCAGTTTTGATTTTCATAAACTGTTGTAAGAACACTGTCAGATGGAAGATTTTAACTGTCAGAAACCATCAGCAGTGAGAAACTGGAATGCAAAGCTTATATACTTAGATACATTAGCTAAACATGCACCCGTTTTGATATTGTAATGGTTTCAAATCTCTACTATGAGAGGAACAAAATTGCACAATTTTCACCAGCAGTGTTCAAGTGCTCCAGGATGCAGTAAGATACAATATAAACAGACAGGTTAGTTTTTAATGTCGTAATGCAGCACATATCAGTGAAATTTCTAATGCTATATTGAATCATGAACCGCAAATTACCATTTCCTTCTCGGATATCTCCATCAAATATTTTGCTGCTGAGTTTCACCAAGTGGAAAGCTTCTCGGCCATTTTGTAAAGAAGAAATTGATATATTAGTTGAATTGTTTTCCTACAGTTTGTCAGCTGCTGATCTGATGGCATTTAAATGATCATTGTTGTGTGACTGAGTCTCTGTTTTGTTGAAATTTCAGTATAAGGAAATTTAGTTTTGTTGAATGTTGTGTAATGAGTT
Organism: Protopterus annectens; assembly: GCF_019279795.1. NCBI lineage: Eukaryota > Metazoa > Chordata > Ceratodontiformes > Protopteridae > Protopterus > Protopterus annectens. Next base: position 143,806,200 of record NC_056742.1, on the reverse strand, counting down.
AACTGATGTCATGCAAAATGGAAAAAAGAGGATGAGGTGAGTGAGTTTTGTCTTTTTTTAATTCTCCAATTTTTTGTTTGAGTTTGAAACCCTTATTGATAGTATCTTTACAAAGTTTGGCTATGGGGAGCAGTGACTTCACATGGGGCTGTGGGCCACAAATTCCCTCAAAACAGACCTTTTGAGTTATATGCTTTGTTTTGTGTTATGTTGTATGTCTCATGCTATTGCGGGCCTTAGATATTTTATTTGCAATGTTTTTAAGTGCAGTTTAACTTGCAGTAGATTAACCATTATAGAACCAGATGAATCTGCCACATCAACTTTTGGCTTTCACATGGTGGCTGACTTTGGTGTAAGTGGTGAGCAATAGACCTTAACTTCAGCACATTTTGGTGCTTGCCGATGAAGTCATTTACCATCAAACTGAGTATATGAAGTATATGAAAAGCAAAACATGTGGTTCATATTCCCCAGCTACTGGGCTTTTATAGTATTTGCATATTTAATGCTAAAAGCTAAGGAGGAGATAGACTTAATTAACTTGCAAATACAGTGTCACACTCTACAAGATATTCAGCATGGTCATCTTTTGCTACTTGTTTGTGAATATGGATTTATTTTTCCCTGCTGATTCTGTAAGCACTATCAGTAATAGCACAAGGTGACACCAACAAACAGTGATAGTACCTCAGAAGGTGAGGTCATCACATGACTAATGATGGTACAGTAAGTGATCAAAAAATTATATTGATTTTCTCCCACTGAAAATTTAAAAATTTCAGACCGCGGTCTCTGAACATCCTAGTTAACAGGGATGGTAGTGCTATAGAAGTTCTGTTTGTAACATAGTATTTTGAAACCATCATTTCCATATGGGTACAAATATTTAGGTGTGATGTAAATGAAATTTGTAGCAGGTCATTTGCTAAAGTCTTGGTAGTGGTTATGGTTAGACACTTGGATCAGGCATGTTTGAATAGTGCCTTTGTGCCTACTTAAGACATATTTGGCATGTCTTTAGTCACAGCTGGTCACTACTACTAGAGTAAACCTTATCCCTAACTTTTAAGGTTTTTAACAGTGTCATGGTAGAAAACTGATAACGTTAGTATGGGCGCTATAGTACTGGAATTTAATGCTGTGAGAGTGGTACGGTATAACTTAGCAAAGGGAGGAACTAAAGAATGAAAGAAGGGAAAAGAAAGAAAGAAGACATGGGTGATACAGTTCTGAACTAACAGAGGGCATCCTGCCAACAGCAACAAGTCTGCTACAGTTTCATCATTAGTGTCCTGATTCACACACCCCCACATCACTAGTTACCGCTGCTTCCACCTTCCTGCTCAGAACTTGTGCAAGTTTGCAGCTGTAGCAATGAGCAGATGATGACACAGATGCTCATTTCGTGCTTTCCTGATTTTAGAAATGTAAGCTGTATTAATTCATTTTATCAGCAGCTGTGGAATGTTGCACCTTCAGTCTCTTACGCACACATTCTTAGAATCATGAGCATTTCTGACAAATCATGTTGAATAATTTAAGCCAAACAAATATAATTTTGTGGGCAGTGATATATTAAAAAGTGCAAATGGCACTGTAGTAAAACAATCTTTGTACTGGTAAATGCTCATTCTCAATCTTTACATCAATAATATATCATAATGTAAACAAATTCAGAACTATACATGAAGTGTCAACAGTAATTCTGTTCATGAGACTTGTGTTTTACAGGATGGTAAGAAATTCTTTTCTCAGTGCCTTTTATAAGATATATTTATAGAAATATGAAAAGTTATACCAATGTACAAATAAAGCAGTCAGAAAGTGTGGGGATTATAAACAATTTCATATATATTAACTGATACACCAATTTTAGAGAACCTATTTAAGTTTATTGTTCATCTAAAGGATGGGAACTGTAGAAGTGTAGGAGTGGTGTATATTGTCAAATGTGCTACCTCTCCTTGTTTTTATGTAGGGTAGATGGAAAGAGAATGTATGAGCATAATTATGACATCTCTGAGGGAAATTTAAAAATGCTCTGTATAAACATGTCCTTAACTATATGTATTTTATTCAGTTTGAATTTGGTATTCTTAAACAAGTTTTTAAGACCAGAGGTGGGAAACATGATTAGAACACAAAGAGTTGTTAATGCAACTAAGATTAAATGCCACTACCCCCTATTTTTAATTTCCGAGTTGCTGGTTTTCTTCCTGTTGATCTTCATCTCTCAGCTCCAGTCTCTAGTTCATTTCCAATGTATTCCTAGCTCTTCTAGTAAACTCATGTATTTTTTCTGTCTCTTAAGCATATTCCATTGGAACAATGGAAAAGGTTTTACAGGCATATTCCTCTATGAGCTTTATTATCAAAACAATAAGAAGCAGAATCCTGTTATATTTGATAGTTCACTTTTGTTGAATAGACTGTTGTATTTCTTCCTTAACATGTTCTACATCAGAAAATGACTTTGACCCTCCAGGAAAAGTATCCTGAAGATCGCTGGATACAGCATCTTGAACCTTACACCTGCTTTTGACATTCCATGATTGCTGGGATAAATTTACTCCTCTTCTGCCTAGTGTACAGTGAGTAATCATTTTCTACAAACACTCTACTGTCTCCAACATTTAGTATTTTCTCCTTCTGCCACAGTTTTGCCAGAATGAACTCTTTCTGATAAGATTGCATCTTTACTGGTAGAGGTTTTGGCTGCTTTGCCATGGCCAGATTTGGAGCATACATTCAATATGCCCTTTCAATTAACAACTCCTGCTGTAGAATACTAGTCTATTTGTTTATTTGTACTTTCATAAAATTAATACAGTCTGTTCCTTCCAGTTTCTCTGGTACAGCTGAAAATATCAGGTTTTCCCTATGTGCTTTGGCCTCTAATTCTATTTTTTAAACATCTCTTCTTGAGCAGTCTCATACTTAGCCAGACTTTTCTTCATTTTGATTTCTGATTTTTTGCAATGTTATCAGCTCATCTGAAAATCTGTTTAAAGCTTTTTCCATTTTCCCGTCTTTTGTAATTTGAGTTAATATACTGCTTCAATGTTTCCTTTATTTTAATCAGCTCTGAGCACATTTGATGTTTTTCTCCTCTAAATTACTGGAAGTCATGTCTTTCCCCAAAGCTGGAGCTTTAATGG